>NW_007726612.1:611901-622816 GCF_000696425.1 Galeopterus variegatus
TCATTTGATCATAAACACAGTGCCTGATCTTTCATCCCCAATAAAGATGTCAGTTTAAGTTCTATAGCCAGTTCACCAAGAAAAGAGTCGTAAACCCTTGGCATTTTGTCTATGACACAACCTCATGAACAGGAACAAAATTCAATTGAATTTTCCTTGCTTTGAAAACCTAGGTACTTCTTCAATAAAACATGTTTTCATTTGGGAATTGTCAATTTCTAAAAAGTATCCCAGAAGAGTAGTATATTTGTTGTTGTTGCTATTGCAGAAGTAACAGGAGGAGGACAGAAAGATTTGGCAAAGATCTATTTGTGCAGCAAGTCGAGTCGCCAAGATATCTGTTGGAAAGGAGTCAAATTTTTATTTGTCATATTGCTTCTCACAAATCAGTTTAACATTCCGAATACAACATACCACTCATAATAATTACTGTGATTCTAACATGAATTATATCTCTATATTCTGAAAGGCTGGGCTCTATTGCTTTTGTTTTTCATGGAAGTCTAATTAAAACATACTTAACATGGCAATGATACCTTCATTTCACTGTCTGCTATGAATGAGAAAAAAATTATGGTACCCTTAGTATGTCAAAGGATATGGCACATATAATTCATTTCTAAATAAGTTGCTTTCTCACTTGTGGTAATGGATGGGCAAAATTCATCTTTATTCTAATATAAATTTCTGGTTAAAAGCAACACTCATTTTTTCTAGTTACAAGCAACACACATTTTCCAGAGAATCAATCAGTATTAAAATTTAGAAGAAGTGGAGAGGAAATTTAGCAAGGATATTAAGAGCTTGGACTGGAGTTATACCCACTTAACAAATACTAACTCTGTAACCTTGGGAAATTAGCTTTTCTTCTCTGAGCTTCAGTTTCCTGATCTATAAACTTAGAATAACACCAGCACCAAATTAATGTGGCTATATGAAGAGATTAAATGGAAAAACATAAGTAAACTCTCTGGTATATATAGCAAGCACCCAAAAATGTAAATATAAATTCAATATAAGTATACAGAAAGGGATGCATTAATTAAGTCCCTAAATTTTATAGGGCCACACTAATTCTGACAAGGATTGGAAGTTTGTTCTATGGACTTACCTTAAGAACTAATCTTCCTAGTGAAATTTTTCATTTCATTTTATCAACCAGTTTTTATTTGATTGCCTTTGATCATCTATTCCCAAGACCTAGGAAGGAAGGAAGGAAGGAAGGAAGGAAGGAAGGAAGGAAGGAAGGAAGGAAGGAANAGAAAGAAAGAGAGAAAGAAAGAAAGGCTCCAATATTCTCAATAAGTCCCATTGCCTTATTAAAATAGAGATAATAGAAAATGCACTTTTTTGTAAACACTCAATTCAAATACCATAGTACTTTTTTAAAAAATAAAACATTCCAAATGTTTTCCTGGCAGTGGATTAAATTGGATACTGACCTAATGTGAACTATAATGCATCATTCATTTTTTTAAAAAAACTTATTTTTTTATTTTAAAAAATAATAAAAAAAGAATGAAAATTGTTCTAACTATAAATCTATTCATACGTTTGTTAAATAACAATTTTTAATTTTTTTCATTCCTTAAATTACATATGTGAAAATAATAAAACACAAAGTAAAGTAACTTGGCATAATTAAAATTATATATTTTTGGTTTATTTGTTGCCTTAAAGCCAAGTCATCTGCCTGAATTAATTTATTAATTTTGGAAAACTACTATGCTTTCTGTAGATGAATAATTAGTTATTTTGATACAAGTATTTTGAGTGTTTTTCAAAGACTGTGATTTTATAAGTAAAGAAGAGAGGACAATGATCTGTTAGTTGAGGTCATCAGTCAGCATCTCTGTTTTGATATGAACGGCTGTGTTTCCCAAATGCCCGTAAAATATTAAACTTCTGTATTTGTACAGATTTGGAGATTTCCCTACAACTTACTAGGATTATGAGACATAAATTTTCTTCCTTGTACTTTCCCCCTGCTCCCCAACCTCCATCTAACTCTTTGGATCAACTTACTAGGATTATGAGACATAAATTTTCTTCCTTGTACTTTCCCCCTGCTCCCCAACCTCCATCTAACTCTTTGGATATCAGGAGACAAAGGTTGAAGCCATTTGTCCAGCACATGTTTAGCAGTGGGATCTAAGTACACACTCACTGCAAATGAAGTGCTGGATACCCGAAGACCATGCGTTGCACCTCATGGACACACCTATACCACCAAACCTTAGCATGTAATTTAATGATAATATGCCAATGCTAACAGATAATTGGATTTCAATTATCTGGATGTTCAGTATTACAATGAAGAAACACTAGACTGGGAGCCAGGAAAACTAACCATCAGAATAATATAAATTATTTGTTTAACCTTAAACAAATATTTCTTCTTCAGTTTCCTTAAGTGTAATATATCAATAAAAACCTTGAATGTTTATTTATGAAATAATAGGGATATATTCAAAAACAGTTATTTTGTCATTTGCAGTTGTTTTATAACCCATATTATCAGATCTTCACTATTTGTGAAGCAAAAAAAAAAAAAAAAGGCCTGAATCAAATATTCTAAATATTTACGTATGAGTTTAGAGTTCTAGATCTATACATGGAAACACAATGTGAAATAAAATCCTGGTGTTGAACCAGTTTTATCTCAACTGTTTTGTAAGCCACAGAAAGTAAATTGCTAGTAAGCACAGGAGCTCAGAAATGTGTACTTGAAAAGCTAAATCACAAACCAGTAAGCTAATTTTCCCCAAATGATCTATTTTTCCTTAATTAAAATATTTCCTAATTAAGATAACTTCTCTGTTTCTACTTTAAAAGCACGGAAGAAGATAAATAGACCAAAGAGGATAGTGCTATTTTCCAGGTACACCAATTTGTATTTAATTTCTCATTAACACTTTTTAAGTGAGCATATGTTTCTACTTCACTCTTCCAATCATCTTTTTTTTTTGTATTCTGCAGTTACAAATATGTCTTTAAAAACTGACCCTAAAAATCAAAAGCAAAAATTCAGAAGAAAAATCTTTACTCCTGAAAGCCTAGAGAAAAGCATAGCAAGGTCAAGATGAGTTTAAACTCATACGTCAGAGGAGTAATTATAATCATATAACACCATAGCAACAGCATTATCAACTGAATGTTCATTCTCCTTCCCTCCAAATTCAGATGTGGAAGTCCTAACCCCCAGTGTGATGTCATTTGGAAGTGAAATCTTCAAAAGATAGATTTAGATAAATTAATAGGGGTGGGGTTCTAATGATGACATTGGTGTCCTTTTATGAAGAGACACCAGAGAGCTTATTCTCTCTCTCTTTGCCATGTGAGGACATGTGAGTAGTTAACCATCTACAATCCAGGAAGAGAATCCTCACCAGATGCAGACCATGTTGGTACCTTCATCTTGTATTTTGAGCCTCTGTAACTCAGAAATAAATATTTGGTGTTTAAACCACCCAGTCTACGGTATTATTTATGGCAACACAAGCCTGCTTGTTACATGTCCACACCAATATATTCTCCACTTCTCAATAATTCTATAACCTGCATTAAGATTTTATTAATTAGAGCTGCACTGTTCAGTACAGTAGCTACTAAACACATGAGAACATCCTGATGAAAATTTGAAATGTGGCTCAAATTAGATGGCTGTAAATTTAACATGTCAGAATTTAAAGACAGCACCAAAGAATAATAAAAAATATCTATTAGTAATTTAAAAAAATTTAATTATGTGTTGAAATCTATATTGGCTTAAATAAAATATATTATTAAAATTCATCACAACTGCTTCTTTTTTACTTTTTAAAGTGTGACTATAAAATTTAAAATTCTGTATGTGGCTTGCATTTGTGGATCACCTTATTTTTCTATTGGACAGCATTGATTTAGACTCTCTTGTCCCTATCTGATTAAGGGAGTAATCTTAATGATCAATCACATCTTAATATTTATGAATTGTCAAAATTTAAAAGGTGATTTCTAAAGAAATATTATTAAAAAGGAGACTCATGATATGTTGGAAATAATTTGGGACATGAGACATTTACACACAAAGGACAAGGAACCTTTGGAGACTCACTTTGGTTTAGTTCATAGTAAGTCAAATATCATCAAGTAGGGATTGCAAACATTGACTTGTAGGATGTTATAGCTACAGAAGGCTACCCAGAATATTTTCAGATAAAGAAAACAAGGCTTTTGATATAATAATTTATTATTTTCTATTCATTTTTTTAAAATCTCTTGTCAATTCCTCCAATTTTTATTACAATGTATTTCTAAGCATGCGAACTTAACTAGTATTGAGTTTAAGTGGAAACAATACTACACTCTGTTCTGACTCATTTATTCTTGACACTGAAAATGCTCAAAATAATATTTAAACTCATAAATTTCTAGCAAAGGAAAACCGATTATAATGACAAGGTTTGTTACTCATCTCTCTTGTTCTAGAATAATGAGCGAAAATATGGGTGTCATCCATGATCAGCCACATTGAATGCTCAGAATTATAAAATAGCTGGTTAGATTATATCTTAACATTAAAAAATGAACACACAAATACAAGCTGCCATATATTAAGGCAAATGAAAATTGAGCATATCATTTTATATTTTACAACCTAAGGTAGATCAGTATATACGAAACTCCATAATGCCTATATACTAACATAGATAGGAGGGAGAGTGATTAGGCTAGAACCCCAGATTCCCCACCTTCCAATGCATCAAGTTCATAAAGGGTACACATATATGTTCACCATAATCAATGCAATTCCTCCATTATTAGTTATGTATGATCCAAATTACACAATAACCTATTTCTTCACTGGTCATGAGAGCAACAGGAAGAGACATTCTCTGTCATTCAGATATGGCTATCTGGGACTTCTGTAGCCAGGTTTGATGGTCTGAGGTTAAGACCAGACACACTTAAGGTTAAGACCAGGAAGACTGAGGGCTGAAATGAGAGAAATGTGATTAAATGGAGCTTGAAGCCTTCATTAATTAAGTCAACTGTAAAGGTGAGTCTACCTCTAGAAGTCCATACTTAGAATCAATATTATATTTCCTCTTTTTTATTTTTAAAGTAATTTGAGTTGCCTTTGCAATTTATTACAGCCCAAAGCAACTTAATTTCTTCACTGTATGAGGGAGCTATTTGAGTATATTGCTATTCATAGTGAATTATGCAGCTGACCTTAAATAGCCAGCTAGCCATATTGCCTGGGCTGATCACAAAAACTGTATAAGGACTGCAGGGACATTGACAATCACCCAAACAAGTAGAAGAGCAATGAGAGTAAGACTGGTACCATCTTTATATTTATCATTGACTTTTATTGCCATTGACGTAGTAACACTACCAGAAACCTTTTTATTTGAGAGCAAGAAAGGTAACATGTATTTTAGTAAATGAGACACAGCTATGCTTGAGTCTATTATTATATCTCCTGGGGCTCAAGAGGGTACTCAAGCTGTGCATTGGTGGTTTATCACATCATCTGCTCTTCAAATGTTTCCTATTAACCATGACCACCAGTGGTTTAACCTTTCAGTATCTTTCAAACGTTTCATTGACAGACAAAAAAAAAAAAAAAAAAAAAAAAAAAAAAAAAAAAAGAAAATGGAGCTGGGATGGATGCATAAAATCCATTTTGAAGCCCGTATTGTGCAGCTAATAGATCTGTCATCAATTAAATGAGGGCATATGTTAGATGTGTTGCATGACCAGGTACATTTCTCTGTTCTAAATCTATCTATCTACATTGCTAAAAGGCCATGAAATAGCTTCCTTGATATTTTATTACCACCGAGCTGTAAAATTTAACAGCAGAGCCAACATTGTCTGAAATCTACCTCTTAGACAAGGAAGGGACAATGTGGAAGATTTAAAGCTTAACCAACAAGATACCTAGAAGTAGAAAATGAATGCTTAGAGGCAACCTTTGTTAGTTAGAACTAAAGTCACAGCTGAACAAAACGACTTTCCCTTCATAAAAATAGTTGCTCGACATATTTCAAATCCAAATGCTTATTTCTTTCTTCAGAAGAGCATACATTTAATGTAAATTTGTTCCACGCTTTCTACTTTAGCTGAGGAACGGCAGCTATTGTGTTACAAATCAAATCCCTTTACACAATATCTTCCTTTCACTCATTTGTAGAAAATGCAAAGGATATCAGAGTTGTCAGAATAAAAAATTCTTTTTTCTTAACAACAACACTCTGGAGCAGAGTTTAGGGCTATAAAAGAAACTTCAGAGTCTAAGAAAGGAAGCTCTAAATTGTTTATCATCTCTGTGCGGGAAAGATAAGACAAGTCAGTCCTGAACTGGAGTTACAGTATTTATGTGCTGCATTATACTTGTAAAGCACTGGTAACTATTACATGTATTTAAAACTAAATCAAACTCTCCAGTCCTGTTTGGCATTCATGCTATAGAAAATAGCACATTTTAAAGAATAGTCTATTGGAAAGCACGAGTTTTGATTCTAAAATAGTTTCATGCAGGCTTAATTCTATACAAAGTGGGGCATTTAGAGAGAAGCACAGATAATTGATACTTGTATGCAGTGTTACTGTGGTTACCAAATCCTTTGAGATAAAAGCTTAATTCAACAAATTTGGTGGCTAAGGACTTGTTGGAATAAATATGATTCTCTGCAGTACAGGCTACATGGATGGGCATGTCTGATCACAGATGAGGGAAGAAAAACATAACTGAAACTGTAAGAACTCGCTTGTTAATGTACCATTTTACTTGGGACCATTCTCTTGTCCATTCAGAAGCCAGATCTTTCTCTAAAAATAGAGATCACATTATATCATACCACTACTTAAAATCATTCAAAGGCTTATCATTGCATTTATAATAAAATCCAATTTTTTACATTAGCCTGCAGATCCTGTTATGATCTGTCTCCTATCCTCCCTCAAAATCAACCCATATAATTCATTCCTACTTCCCTCTCTGTGATTCGCCCTCTGTTCCTGACATCCAGACACTCAGACATTTTCAAAAATTCTGTATTCAATCCTGATCCACAAGTGGTTTCGAATTATTTTGCTCCCGTTAACCCTCTCTCCAGTCCTCATTCGCTGATTTTCCATTGAATAGTTGAATTTTTATCACAAATTATTCTTGAGCTACTTCAGTAGGCCTTCTCTGCCCTTTCTGCCTAAAACACCCCGTCTTCTTTTTCTTTGCCTCCTAGTGTTATTTGTGGCAGTTATCAAAATTTGAAACTTTTTTATTTTTGTGTTTATGATCTGTTTTTACTTTGATGTATGACAACTTCAAGGAAATGTTTTAGAAAATAAAAGAACTTGGAAGATAATCAGTTTTCGTGATTTGAACAAGTGTTATTGCTTTGGGTTTGTTTTTATAAATTACGAAGTTGTTAATTTATTTTATAATTTTTATTATCAGAAATTGAACATCTTAAAGAATGTAAGCCACTGAGTTAGCAAATTATAGCTTATATGCTTTGTAAGCATTCTTAGATTTATAAAACCTAAAAACTCTTGTGAAAATAAATGATTACTGTAAGTACATTTGTGGAACTTTTAAACCAGGGTTAGAATTATTGGATATAAAAGAGTTTTCTTGGGTAGGAGATAAACATTAATAAGTTGAAAGGCTGAGTTTTTAATTTGTTTTGAAAATTAAGAAGATATTAAAAGTTTCACATAAACTCTTCCCTGATATGAACTGTATGGGGGTGGAGGATTGAAGAACTAGTGAATGCAATTGGTAAACTAAATAGCTAATTAAATCAGTATTGAAGAGAATATTATGGTCTTATAAACAACTAGAAAAATGATAGACCAAAGGCCACGTAATTGCAAAGAACGATGTTGGAGAGAAAGTTTATTACTGATATAACCCATTACAAGAATTAGTACAGCCAGGAAAAAAATATATATTTATAGTTTCAAGTATTTAATGATGGAGAACCCCTCAAAAGAGCTAAATAAAATTCACCTGAATGAGTAGTATTCAAGTATTTAATGATGGAGAACCCCTCAAAAGAGCTAAATAAAATTCACCTGAATGAGTAAATATGCAATGTTAAAAACATGCTCAGTAGGCTATTTTGAGTTAAGTGAATCAACAGAAGGAAAACAAGGAAAGCCAAAATTTATTTGGAAGTTTTATTAACATCTGCCTGTGGAGGTAACAAAGACTTTAGTAGTATCAAATCTTAATCAGCTAGTTGACTTTATTATGAGCTAAAAGTAATAATGATAAACATTGGTCAATCAAAATACAACCGTTATTCTACTTCTAATAATAGCAGACAGCTCTTACCAAACCACACTTCCCAGATATAATAAATATAACTGCAGTTTAAAAAAAAAAAAAAAACTTTCTTAAGGCATAGGAGAGTAAAACAAACAAACAAACCAAAAAACAGGTGGAAACTTGAAGAGAGTTAATACTCAAAACAAGAAGAAGATAAGGAGTAATTTTCTAATTTTTATGGCTTCCTAAATTAGGTAGAAACTGATAGCTTTACTGTCAATAAAAATCAGAACAAAGAGTTTAGGGTACTAGCTGAAACGTAACAATAAATATCTGGGAAAGGAAAAAGATATAGAGGGATGTCCTCAAATTCTGCAAATAAAATCTGCCCATGTCTCTGGATAACCTCTCAATTTACATGTACAGAGTAGAGTCCAAAGAGCCCAGTTCGGACCAGAACTGAACAGCAATTTTAGCTGCTTTCCACCACAGGAGAGATACAGCTGGAAGTTTGAGTTCAGTCAATTCCCTGTTAAACTTAAAAATAAGTAAATAAATAAACTCTATACATTTTAGAAGAATGTAATAGAATCTGGAATCTCTCCAATGTATCATTCACAATATACAGGATTCTTTTCCAAATTACCAGGTATATAAAGAAATAGAAAAAATGTAATCTATACTAGACTAAAGGCAATAAATTAAGACTAACACTCATAAGACCCCTACCTGAAATCAGCAGGTGAAAATTTTTGAGCAACTATTATATTTATGTTCCAGGAAACAAAGGAAAATATCCTCAAAAAAATATTGACAATAAAAACACATATAAAGAGTTCCATATAAGTTCTAGAGCTGAAAATCACAATATATGAAGCAACAAGAGAAAGTGAATAGGCTTACCAGCAGGTTGGAAATGATAGACTAAAGAATGTATAAACTCGAGATCATCCAATCTAAAAAACAGAGATTAAAAACAAAATTTCAAGAAAAAATAAAACAACTTTATTGATTTTGGTCGAATATCAAAGTCCCAGAAGAAGGGAAGAGCTAATATGAGACAGAAAAAAGAAAAGAAAAAGTAATGGCTAAAAATTACCTCCAATTGTTGAAAGACATAAATTTATAAGTTCAAGAATTTACAAATTTAATTAGGTGAGCCCAGTGCTAGATAAATACTAAGAAAAATACAAAGTGGAACAATGTAGGAAGTGGAACTGTTGAAAATCAATGGTAAAGAAAAAATGTTCAATGTAACTAGAGAAAACTAACACATTGCATAAAGTATAACAATGATATGTTTATTACCAACTTCTCATTAGAAACAATGAAGGCCAGAAGACAGTGACTTTATATCATCAAAGTGCTATGAGGAAATACTGTCAGCCTTGAATTCTATATACAGCTAAAATATCCTTCACAAAGGAATGGGAAAATAAAGACATTTTCAGATAAATAAAATCTAAGAAGAATTCAATGAAAGTATCCAAACTATTCAATGGTAGAAAGAAAATTTTTTCAACAGATATTGCTAACAAAATTGAGTAGTCAATTAAAAAACCAAAACCCTGACCCTAGCTAAAATCACACACACACAAATTAATTCTAAATGGTTAAAACTATCAATGTAAGTAATAAAACATAAAGTTTCTGGGTGAACAAAAAATACATTTGGTGATATCTGGAGATACCTTCATGTTTGGGGGGTAAGCAAATGTTTCTTAGGTAGACCCAGAAAGCAATAACTGAAACAGAAAAAACAGTTATAATGTCAAGCAGTTCCTAAGCAGCAGTGACTACTGAATCTACTGGTATGACTCACCACATTTCTGTAAATTCAGTCATCAGGGAAACGATGAGCCTAAATGGATTTAGACAGTTTATTACTCTCAGCAGAGCAGGCAGAAAAAATTTCGAGTTCACATCAGTTCTCTTCATGCCCCAAGTTTCCTGGAGTTGACATAGAGGTGGTTCCTGGTGGACAGAGAATACACTTTACTTTAGAACTGTGTCATAGCTGAGGACCACTACACTTAGCCAATCCTCCAATCTTATAACAAACTGTTGCCAAACCCATCATCCTTCCCTCTGGAGAGAGACATTAACTTTATTATCCTAGTCAGGAAAGAAATCTTCTCTCAGGAGATCTGGAAGACTTTTTCTTTCTCACCCAGAAATGTCTGTGGGGAGGGGAGAGAGAAACATAAGCTTTTTTATTCTCCTAGAATATAAGGAAATCTACACCCATCTGCTGCTGTTTAAGCAGGTTTGCAAACTTCAGTGAACAAAGCTATCAATGCCTTTTGCTCAGAAGATATGCAAAAAATGCCAGATCCATGGAAAATTGTCTCCAAATAGTGGGTAAATTGTTCTCACTGAAACTTTAAGATTTACTTAACAGAAAACAAGAAGAGGAAAATGAATAGACAAGCTATAGTTTGGGATAAAACATTCACAAGTTATTTATTTAACAAAGCATTGCTATCTAAGATATATAAAGAATTACTCTGTAATAATATTCTTGACAATATGTAAATTAAAACCTTGGGATAAAACATTCACAAGTTATTTATTTAACAAAGCATTGATATCTAAGATATATAAAGAATTACTCTGTAATAATATTCTTGACAATATGTAAATTAAAAC
>NW_007726612.1:623247-623763 GCF_000696425.1 Galeopterus variegatus
TATCTAAGATATATAAAGAATTACTCTGTAATAATATTCTTGACAATATGTAAATTAAAACCACAAAGAGATATTACTCTACACCAGAATGACTAAAGTGATAAAGACTGATTGCATCAAATGTGGTCAAAAATGTGGAGTAACCAAAATCATCAAAGGATATTGGTGGGAGTGTAAAATGGTACAACCTCTTAGGAAAACCACCTGCAATTTCTTATAAATTGAAATATACACATGCATTTACATGCCAGCAATTCCACCTGGAGAAAGATAATGCTGTACATTCACTGTATATGAACGTTCATAAAGCTTTATTTATGATGCCAAACAACCTAGCGTTGTGTGTGTGTGTATGTGTGTGTGTGTGTTACTCTGTTGTTTTTAGTAACCCAACCTTTTGATGCAAAATTTTCCTGTAGTTTCCAGTTTTCCTCTTATTGGAGCCTGCCCTATTTGTACTAAGGTGGGATTATATAAATGGCAAATATTATTAGCAGGCAATCTTTGATTCATTAA
>NW_007726612.1:625239-628906 GCF_000696425.1 Galeopterus variegatus
ATGAGCAGCTACCACCGCAAGCACCTGGGCCCAGTCACACTGAGAGGTTCTGAGTCACCCACTATGACTGCCTTAAAATGTACCTTGAAATCTTGTCCTTACATGGTCAATGGCTGTCTGGGCAATGCTAAATCCCTGGAACTTCTGGGTTCTCTTGAGGGAAAACTGGAAATAAACAGGGGGCTGGAGAAAGACTCCAGGCAAAGAAACAGAGGGAGGGACTCAGGCCCTTGGAGTAGGAGGCTATCAGGGTGAATGGAAGCAAAGTTTCCATCCAGCTCCAAGAAAGTCAGAGTGGGACCGGGGAGAGAGCTGTTACAAACTACAACTTAATTTGATTTAAATGTACAAAGCATATAAAACACACACACACACAGACACAGACACACACACACACACACACACACACACACACACACACACCCCTATACTGTGGCACTAGGGCTAAAACCTGGAATCCTCACAGTGCCAATTGTCTAGCTCTTAATCCTGTTCATGACACCAATTATAAAGCTACTTGACCACAACTATGCTAGTTGTTGGGCTCTTATACCTGCTGGTAATCCTGCACTGACTGGGCCAATTGTCGAGCTAAGGCTGGGTCTGGAACCCACAGACCCCTCATGCCTGTTCACAGACTGTGTCACAAACTCTTCATATGCTGGGCTGGGTCCTCAGACCCCTTCATGCAGGTCTATGAGCTAGGTAACCAGCCAAAAGTTCCTTGGAGCCATAGGTTGGAAAGCATGGCTGTATAGAGCAGATGCCCGAGGTAGACACCCACCTGTCTGCTTCCCCAAAGAACACACGAACAGCAACAAAACTAAAAAGATACATTGATACACATGCACACTAACTACACACACACACACACACACACACACAATTCGCTTACAAAGAATGCTGAACCACACCCAACTGGACCCGAGGGGAGGGCCCTGACCAAACTATTCTATTTTCCCAACACATACACACATGCATATAAATAAACATATATAGGTATATATATGTGCATATGTACACATATAGTGTGTATACATACACTATACATATAAACGTGTTCATATGAATATAAAGAATAATTTACACAGTGTGATGTACCCCGACCCCTAAACATTCACTAGCCTTTCTTCTAATTATGTAAATTTAGCAATCAAGGGTCTATTTGGAAAAGAACTGAGTAAGAACTTTCAGAGCTTCCAGGGGCTCTAATTAATTTACCAAAGACACTCAATTTTCTCAGACTCTGAATATTATTTTTATTCTTAAAATATTAAAGTATTCACATTAATTTTAATAGACATTAACTTTCCTCTATAGCTTGCTTTTTTTGTTTGTTTTAAACTTTTTAATTTCCTTAGGCAAACTCTCAGAAAGTTTCTATATCTGGACTTTTGTCTGATGATAACAAACTATTTAAAAGACATACCTGTTAGTACAAATAACCTGTATTCTAAAAATGGTACGTACTAGATATCAAACACCAAAGGAAAATATTTCAATAATCTCACATAGTAAGAAATGTGGATGTTACACGATTTATTTTTTCTAAGAACTTTGATCCTCTAGATGAACAAATGATTTCAGATTTGTAATTTCATATTTAGTGAGTTGTAAAAAGAGTTTAAATTGTCCTCATGTTTTCGCTGGCTTTCCCAATGGGATATTTTAGGAACAAAAATTCATCACTCCAAACAAAGCTAATCTGAAAGAATTTTGGAGACTAATAGAAGTGGCAAATTAAAGAGGCATATGTTGTAATGTGTTTTCTTTGAGGATAATTACAGGACATATGGAGAAATACATCCCTTTATTTAAAATTAAATTTTAAAAAATGGATACTGTCAAAGGTACTCAACTCTCAGGTGGTCTATTTTTGAAGGCCTTACTGGGAAGCTTTCACTAAAAACACAGATAGCACATCATGTCCCTAAGCAGACATCGTAAATCAAAATTCAGGTTGCAGCTTCTTAATATCATGTCATGACTGTACTGAGAATGGAAATACATTTCAGAGATGATGAGAGCTAGAGGAAACCTGAGAGACTATTTAATCCAGTTATTTTCACCTGTTTGTACTCTTTTCAAGCTTCAGAAATCTTTGGACAATCCCCAATATAAAAATTAGATCAAAGCACAGAGTCTCCTCCTTTCGTGGGGGCCCCCAGATCACCACTCTGAGTCCTTTAGAGCTCTGCAAAGCACAGATTGAAGACCAATGATCTAAGCTTGCTATAATTTTTCAGATGACAAAATTGAGTATCACAAAGAGTAACTTATTTACCAAATCTGAGGGCTTGATATATGGTGGAGTTGGCCTAGAAGTTGGGTCTCCTAACTGGCTTTTGTCTGCAAGGAACACCATTTGCCTCTTTCCAAAAGAGGGCTTGGTGCAGGTTGAAGCTAAATACAACCCACATCAAGTAGATGTGAATACAGTATGCAAATAAATTCAAACTGTAGTTAATCTACTCTCCTTCATTAAAATGGGGTCCTCTTACAGAATGGAACATTGCTGTCTGCATGGCACTGGATATCTCAGGATGGTATATCATGCATATGTCCTAGAAAACAAGGTCAGTCTTGCTATTTTAAGAAGGCACATTGGCTTCCAAAGTGCTTTCAGTTCAAATGATATTCACATTCTGTAAAAACTTTCTAGAAACTTCTAGAAATATTTTTCACAAAGCCTTTTATTTTGGCTTTTCCTTACACTTTCTAAACACAGAGCAGAGTGATTGGACTATAGTACCATAATCATTATTTGGTACATTACTCTTAAATATCACAATTTTTAGAAGATGTAGTAAAGGTTATGTTAAAAGCACAAGATTTCCTTTCAATACTGTTAAAATCATGTGTCATCTTTTAAGAGAAAAGGCACATATTAATGCTTTTATTTGCTATTATATTTTTTATTAATATTTACACTGCTATAAAATGTGAGGGGTCACGTAGACTATTTTTCTTGGAAAGCAGTCTCAAATGTAAAACATGATTATGAGATGCCAAAGTCAAAGAATTGACTAAATGAAACAGACTTTAAATAATTAGTGCTATACAATGTATTTATTTTAATGTTACTTTCTCAATTTCGTTTTTACTTTTTTTTAAAAAAAGAAAAAAAATTGAACAATTTAGTTAAGAATTTAACTTTGGGACTGTCTGGTTAGCTCAGCTGTTTAGATCATGGTGCTGACAACACCAAGGTACAGGGTCCAATCCCTGTATTGGCCAGCCAGCAACAAAAAATAAAAAGAAATTAAAGAAAAAAAAGAATTTAAGTTTCAAAAGTGGAAAGTTCTATTTCACCAAAATAGCTAAAATTTGGAAATTCGGCTGGGAAGTTTTACTAAGTAATAGCCTCTTTGTATCATAAATTAACATGACCAATACAAATTTGTTTGTTAGATTTCATTATCATAATGTTGTAAAGTTAGGTATCTCCCTCCAAATCAAAGCAGTTTATATGGTAGAATCTTTTATATATAAGGTTTAAAATTACAAACAGGAAAATGCTAGGCCAAACAGGCTATTCATTTACTGTCATTTTTAACTTGTTCTTAAGATTGTTAAAATTACAGAAAAACTTTATATTATTTTTATTTTATTTTATTTTATTTTAACTTCTCAATATACATTGTAGTTGATTTTCTTGTCCCTTTAC
>NW_007726612.1:629086-632817 GCF_000696425.1 Galeopterus variegatus
GGCTATTCATTTACTGTCATTTTTAACTTGTTCTTAAGATTGTTAAAATTACAGAAAAACTTCATATTATTTTAATTTAATTTTATTTTATTTTAACTTCTCAATATACATTGTAGTTGATTTTCTTGTCCCTTTACCCATTCCAACTTCCCCCTCCCTCTCTCACCTCCCCACCCCAACATGATATCATGTCTGTTCATTTGTCTTAACAAGTTCAAGGAATTGTTGTGATTATTGTTTCTTCCTACCCTACCCTATATTTGTTTGTATATTTATTTATTTATTTATTTTTAGCTCCCACAAATAAGTGAGAACAGGTGGTATTTCTCTTTCTGTGCCTGACTTGTTTCATTTAACATAATTTTCTCTAAGTCCATCTATGTTGTTGCGAATGGTAGCATTTTGTTCTTTTTTATAGCAGAGTAGTATTCCATTGTATAGATATACCACTGTTTCCTTATCCACTCATATGATGATGGACATTTGGGCTGTTTCCAACACTTGGCTATTATAAATAGTGCTGCAATAAATATTGGGGTACAGGTATCCCTTCAACATGATGATTTCCATTCCTCTGGGTATATTCCCATCAATGGAATTGCTGGGTCCTATGGTAGATCTGNTATTGGGGTACAGGTATCCCTTCAACATGATGATTTCCATTCCTCTGGGTATATTCCCATCAGTGGAATTGCTGGGGATCTATCTGTGATTGTTTGAAGAACGTCCATATCATTTTCCATAGAGGCAGCACCATTTTGCATCCCCACCAACATTGAATGAGAGTTCCTTTTTCCCCACAACCTCTCCAGTAATTATCATTCTCAGTCATTTGGATGCTAGCCATCCTAACTGGAGTGAGATGGCATCTCAAAGTGGTTTTAATTTGCATTTCCTGAATGCTGAGTGATGTTGAGCATTTTTTCACGTGTCTGCTGGCCATTTATATATCCTCCTTTGAGAAATGACTATTCAGCTCCTTTGCCCATTTTTTAATTGGGTAATTGGGTTTTTTTGCTGTAAAGTTGTTTGAGTTCCTTGTATATTCTGGATATTAATCCTTTGTCAGATGTAAATTTTCAAATATTTTCTCCCACTCTTTTGGTTATCTTTTCACTCTGTTGATTGTTTCTTTTGCTGTGCAAAATCTTTATAGCTTGATATAATCCCATTTGTATATTTTTCCTTTGGTTTCCTGTCCTTTTGGGGTCATATCATGAATTCTGTACCCACTCCTACTTCCTGTAGTGTTTGCCATATGTTTACCTTAAGGAGTTTTATTGTTTCAGGATGTATTTTAATTCTTTAATCCATTTTGTGTTGATTTTGGTATATGGTGAGAAGTACAGGTCTAGGGCCGGCCCGGTGGCGCACTGGAGAGTACGCCGCTTGGGAGTGCAGCGGTGCTCCCGCCGAGGGTTCGGATCCCATGTGGAGACCGGTTCCCGCTCACTGGCTGAGCGCGGTGCGGGCGCAACACCGAGGGTTGCGATCCCTTTGCCGGTCCCCGGTGCGGGCGCAATACCGAGGGCTGTGATCCCGTTACCGGTCAGTAAAAAAGACAAAAAAAAGGAATAAAAAAAAAAAAAAGAAGTACAGGTCTAGTTTCATTCTCCTACGTATAAATATCCAGTTTTCCAAGCACCATATGCTGAAGAGACAGTCTCTTCCCCAGTGTGTAGACTTGGTGCCTTTATCAAAGATCAGATTGCTGTAGGTGTATGGGTTGATTTCTGGATTCTCTATTCTATTCCATTGACCCATGTGTCTATTTTTATGATTGTACCATGCTGTATGGGTTATTATAGCTTTCTAGTATGGTTTGAAGTCAGGTGGTGTTATGCCTCCAGCTTTTTTATTTATTTATTTATTTATTTTTGCTTAGGATTGCTTTGGCTATGCATGGTTTTTGTTATTCCAGATAAATGTCTAGATAGTTTTTTTCCATTTCTGAGAAAAATGCAATTGGAATTTTGATGGGGATTGCATTGAATCTGTAGATCACTTTGCGTAATATGGACATCTTCACAATGTTAATTCTTCTGACCCAAGAGCATGGGATATCTTTCCGTCTTCTTGTGTCCTCTTTAATTTCTCTCAGCAGTGGTTTGTAGTTCTTTTTAGTATCTAAATGCTGCCGATTTTTGTGTGTTGATTTTGTATCCTGCAACTTTCCTGAAATCATTTGTCAACTCTAAGAATTTTTTTGTAGAGGTTTTAGGCTGTTTAATATATTGGATCCTATCATCCACAAACAGGTATAGTTTGACTTCATCTTTTCCAATCTGAATGCCCTTTCTTTCCTTCTCTTCTCTGATTGTTCTGTCTAGTCCTTCCAACACTATGTTGAATAAGAGTGGTGAGAGTGGACATCCTTGTCTAGTTTCTGTTCAGGGTGATATTGACAGTGGGCTTATCATCTATGACTTTAACTGTGTTGAGATACTTTCCATCTATACCTAACTTGTAGAGAGTCTTTATCATGAATGAATGTTGAATTTTGCCAAATGCTTTTTCAGCACCTATAGAGATGATCATACAGTTTTTGTCTTTGCTTTTATTGATGTGATGTATCACATTTATTGATTTGCATGTACAGAACCAAGCCTGCATCCCTGGGATAAATCCCACTTGATCATGGTGTATAATTTTAAATATGTGTTGCTGTATTCTGTTAGCTAGTATTTTATTGAGGATTTTTGCATCTATATTCATCAAGGATATTGGCCTGTAGTTTTCTATTTTTGATTTATCCTTGTCTGGCATTGGTATCAGGGTGATGTTTGCCTCCTCGAATGAGTTTGGGAGAATGGCCTCTGTTTCAGTCTTTTGGAATAGTTGTAGAGAACTGGTATCAGTTCCTCTTTAATGGTTTGGTAGAACTCTGTAGTGAACCTGCCCAGTCCTGGACTTTTCCTCATTGGGATCCTTCTGATAACAGTTTCAATCTCTTTTATTGTTATTGGTCTGTTCAGATTTTCTATATCTCCTTGGCTCAGTTTTGGTAGTTTGTGGGTGTCCAGATATTCATCCAATTCCCCAGATTTTCAAATTTGTTGGCATATAGTGGTTTATAGTAGTCTCTAATGATTCCTTGTATTTCTGATGTATCAGTTGTAATATCAACGTTTTTATTTCTAATTTTTGTTATTTAGGTCTTCTCTCTTCTTAGTTAGCCTTGCTAAAGGTTTAAAATCTTCCTATTATTAATTAAGTGTTTTATCCCAAGTCACTTTTATTCAAGAATGGATACCCCTCTACCCACTTACTTATATTTTGTTTGACACTCAGTTGATTCATTTTACAAAATTGCTCATGCAATATTCCCCTAAACATTTAATACAAGGTATATAAGTAATAAAGCAAAACCTTTACAGTTAATATTTAAACTGATGTGTAGGGTCATGGGCCCTAGCCCTGCCCACCACTGTCTGTAACCAGGCCAGAGCTGGATCCAGAGCCAGAAGCCCCCAGGGTCCTGAGGTGGCAGGCCATGGGCCTTGTCTCCACCCACCAACAACCACAGCCAGGCCAGAGCCCCTGGTATCCTCAGATGTGGGCAAGGGCCTCAGAGCCCCTCAATACCCCCAAGAACAACTAGACCAGCAATGTAGCCAGCCTTGTGCCAGCACTGTCCCCCTTTCCCCTCTTCCCCAACCGCATCTTAGAAAATGCTTATTTTATTATTATTTTTTTTTCCTTTTTTTTTTTTTTTTGTCTTTTTTCGTGTC
>NW_007726612.1:634066-637590 GCF_000696425.1 Galeopterus variegatus
CACTTATTTCCATTAGGTAAAATCATTATGTTGATTGTGATTTCTCTTTAATTTGGCCAGTAGAAATTCTTGGCTCCTTGAACATTTTTCCTAAAATTGCTGAAAGTATTCCCTCTATTAAGATCATGTAAATTAATGATGATTTTATTTTTTGTTTCAAGATGTGAAATAAGCTGCTATCCAAAGATCCATCATTTCTTATAATATTGTAAAGCCATATCTGCATACTAAAGATGCAGAGTAGTAAATGCATGACAAATCTTTTGGGCCACATTTAGTGAAGAAATGGAAAAAAAAATAATTTTAAGGTCAAATACTGTTTTAAGGATTGATTATCCTTAATTTAATCATATAATGTAAAATTAACATATTCACATTTCTAGCTTAGTTTCTCTGTAACTTACATAGGTGTGATTTTATGCTCATCCACATTGTAAGTGTACCTCCCTCTCATAATCTTTATATGTTCAGCACTCACAAGTGTATAGTTAATTTATTGACCAACATCTATTTTGTCTTTGTCCTAGTGCTATGACAGACTGTTATGGTCTGAATGTATCTGTCCCCTAAAATTTGTATGTTGAAATTTAATCCCCAATGTGATAGTATAAAGGGATGGGTCCTTGGTTAATTTATTGACCAACATCTATTTTGTCTTTGTCCTAGTGCTATGACAGACTGTTATGGTCTCAATGTGTCTGTCCCCCAAAATTTGTATGTTGAAACTTAATCCCCAATGTGATAGTATAAAGGGATGGGTCCTTGGCGAGGAGATTAGATTATGAGCGTGGAGCTGTCATGAATGGAATTAGTGTCTTCTTAGCTTCTGCTGTGGATTAAACATGTCCCCCAAAGTTGATATATTGAAGACTTGACCCCTACTCTAACAGTGTTAAGAGGGTGGGAAATCCAATTATGGTATCTGAAAGATCCTTTAAAAGATTATTAGATTGTGAGGATTGTGCCATTGTGAATGGATTGCTTCATTCATGGAGTAATGGGTGTGGTTCTAGTGGCTTTAAAAGGTGACAGGATTAGCTCTCTCGTTCGTGCCATCTCTTGCTACATGACACCCTGCATTGCTGTGGAGAGTCACTACCAGCAACAAGTCTCTCACCAGATGTGTTCCCTGGGTCTTGAACTTCCCTGCCTCCAAACTGTAGGAAATAAATTTCATTTCTTTATAAATCACCTAGTTTCAGGTATTCTGTTATCACCAACAAAAATGGACTAATACAGCTTCTTTAAAGTTGTTCATGTTTTTTATCTTAGAAGTTGCAAATTTAAGCTAATAATGAAAAATCTCATATTAAATAATAAAGAAAACAAATCCTCTAGAGAGCTTAGATTTTTTCTTACATCAATAATGTTATTTGACAAAGGAAATGTCTCTCTAACAGTATCTTTATTTCAAAATTATGTTATACTATAAATGCATAAAATCTTTCTTTGTATAAATATAAAATTAGTTTGTGAAATTCAGAAAGGTAGAGTTTTATGGTGATAAACAAATTAGGTTTAAAAAGATTATTTTGATGGAAAAAAATTGTTCAATCTTTGTAAATCAGGAATTAATCAAATATATTCTCTTTCCCTCTAAAATGTTTTGACCTCATTCAAGACAGAATGACTCAAAGTCATTAAGCTAAATGATTTAACTGAAACATTTACTTTAATAATTAAATGAGTCAAGAAATCGCTTTATATGAGCCTTATAGTTTTGCCATAGGCAGAGTTTTACAAAATCCTGGGCTCAGAACAAGTAAGACCATAGATTCATCATTTTATTTTTATAGTTATTGCTTTATTACTGACAGCTGATGAAGAACCACATTGTAGGGTTAAGTTTTGCTGCAAATCGTTATTTATAGATGCCCTACACAACACACAATGCTGCCTTGAATATGTGTATTTAGAACACTTCTCATCTATTATATTTTCAAACTGCAGGTTACAACCCACGAATGACTTGTGAAATCAATTTACAGAACTGACATAGGACAGAATATAATGGTGAAATCTTGGAATTCATGCCACAACATAAGGCTATATAGTGTTGATGAATATGTTTTCAGTTGTGCATATGTCTGTGCCTGCATGAATATTAGAATACTGAAGTCTTTATCCATAGCATATTTCTTAATATAAGTTGTTGCGAAGGGAGAGGGAAGGGGATGGAGAAATCAGTAAAGGGACACAAAAATCAACTACATTGTATATTGATAAAATAAAAATAAATAAATAAGTTGTTGCAAAAATGCTCATAAAATATGACTCTAAATTAATTGAAAATATCCTGATAATCTAATTTCTTTGAAACTAGAGTGAAAAGAAATGGTAGTTTGCAAAGTAATTAATGTGAGCTTTTTAACTCCAGTATTTCTCATATAGTGGCATTCTCTGTTCCCATTTTATTTTCCTTTCGAGAAACATTCTCTGTTTTCGCTTCCCAATATTTATCTGAGCAACACATTCACATTTTTTTTGTCATTTGGTAGGAATGTGTCAGTTCTGTAGGATGTATCAGCACCTGTGTTAAACACCGAGACACAAGCATACATACAACACAATATTCACCCTTAATAACCCGACAATTTATTGGAGAAAACAGAAAAGTAAATAGAAAATTATTTCTCAACTAGATATATCATTAAAATCACTGGAGCTGAGTACAGGTGAAAAAGGATTAACAAAAGCCAACTTTTTAAAGGAATTTAAGGGTCAAGAAATTTTACCTAGAGACTAGAAAAATGATTCCCTGGCAGAAAGAAATAAAAACACTATAAGGTTACTTGAAACTTTATAAATAGGAAAAAGAGCAATACTGGTACCTGGACCATCATTATTTAAAGTTTAAATGGCTCTGAATGGCCTGCCTAGTTCTGTGTTACCTATCATGGAGGAAATTCTTTCAGCTACATTGATAATATAGAAACCAGAAAACCTTATTCTTGCTACATGGTTTACACTGTGTAGAAAACTTTCTTTTGTGCTATTTTGCCATTTCTCTCTGTTGATGACTGAACTATAGGATCTCCTGACTACTTTTGTAATGTGAATTCAGAGATGTCCTAAATTTAGTGCTTCGTTTGGGAAAAAGTCTGTACAGTCCTCAAGGAATCCTAAACCTAACCAACATATACAGATGTAATTCTTTTCACATAAACCTTATCCTTCTTTTTTCTTTTTTCTTTGTCAGTCTTTAATAATTCTTACTACATTATAATTCATCTCTATAAATTATCAAACTTAAGAAAATATAATCTCATATGTTCTCTTTTTTCTGTTTATTTTTTGAATTTTACTTCTCAAAATACATTGCAGTTGGTTTTCATGCCCCTTTGCCTGTCCCTCTGCACACCCCCTCCCCACACATCATATCTGTTCATTTGATTTAAATAGTTCAAGGAATTTTTGTGGTTATTCTCTTTGCTCTCCCCCACACTTTATTTGTTTGTGTTTTTATTTATTTATTTATTTTTAGCTCCCACAAATAAGTGAGAACATGATATTTCTCTTTCTGT
>NW_007726612.1:638641-640900 GCF_000696425.1 Galeopterus variegatus
GGATATTAATCCTTTGTCAGATGTAAAGTTTGCAAATATTTTCTCCTACTCTGTTGGTTGGTTTTTTACTCTGTTGATTTTTTCATTTGCTGTGCAGAAGCTTTTTAGTTTAATATAACCCCATTTGTTTATTTTACCTTTAGTTGCCTGTGCTTTTGGGATCCTATTCATGAATTCTGTACCCACTCCTACTTCCTGGAGTGTTTCCCCTATGTTTTCTTTAAGGAGCTTTATTGTTTCAGGATGTCTGTTTAATTCTTTAATCTGTTTTTGAGTTGATTTTGGTAATATGATGAAAGGTACAGGTCTACTTTCATTCTCCTACATATGAACATCCAGTTTTTCCAGTACCACTTGTTGGAAAGGCAGTCTCTTCCCCGGTATGCAGATTTGCTGCCTTTGTCAAAGATTAGATGGTTGGAGGTGTATGGATTGATTTCTGGGTTCTCTAATCTATTCCATTCCATTGATTTCTGTGTCTATTTTTATGCCAGTGACATGCAGTTTTGGTTATTATAGCTTTGTAATACAGTTTAAAGTTAGGTAGTGTTATGCATCCAGCTTTATTTTTTTTGCTCAGGATTGCTTTGGCTATGCATGGTCTTTTGTCATTCCATATAAATGTCTGGATACCTTTTTCCACTTGAATCCTACCTGATCATTGTGTATAATTTTGTGTATGCTGTTAGCTAATAACTTATTGAGGATTTTTACATCTATATTCATCAAGGATATTGGACTGTAGTTTTCTATTTTTGATGCATCTCTGTCTGGNGCAACGGGATCGCAACCCTCGGCGTCGCGCCCACACCTCGCTCAGCCAGTGAGTGGGAACCCGTCTGTATGTGGGATCCGAACCCTCAGAGGGAACGCCGTCGCGCTCCCAAGTGGCGCCCTGTAGCAGTGCGCCACCAGGCCGGCCCAGAAAATGCTTATTTTAAAATAAATACATAAATAAAAATAAATATATTCATATGTAAACATTGTTTAAAATTTATTTAATAAGATACCACAAATTTAGCACTTACTTTTCTATATCTTAATTTCTTCAAATTATAATTATTCTTATTACTATGTATTTTTATTATTATTATTTTATAGCTGCCCAGATTGAAATTGCCAGTTATTTATTTTTTTATATTTTCATATAGGTAGGGACATATTTATTCATGTACGTTTATACAGTTGCAGTCTTCTTGCAGAATCAAAACAAAAACAGGAATGCAGTCTCAGTCTTAGTTGTCCAGCGTAGTCTGTTATCCTGCCTGTACTCACTTTGCTCTCATCTGTTTATAGCTCCTCAGAGACAAGGAGTGGAATCTATGTAGTTATCTTTTTGAAAATCCACATCAACCAATCAATATTGAAAAACTCTCTATGTGGTTATTATTTGCAACCTCTGGCACTGCTGTATCCTCTTATCCTCTTCTATCTACTATGTTAGCATGATCTGGTTTAATCACAGTTTTTGGTATCTTCTCTTTTCCATTTTCCCAGAGAGAGAATAAACAACAGTAAGAACAGTCATATTAGTTTACAGGCAACCTTCTTTTTCATTCTTACTGCATTTTGTTTTTATTAGTCTGTAATGTCAAAATCACAACACTTATTTCCATTAGGTAAAATCATTATGTTGATTGTGATTTCTCTTTAATTTGGCCAGTAGAAATTCTTGGCTCCTTGAACATTTTTCCTAAAATTGCTGAAAGTATTCCCTCTATTAAGATCATGTAAATTAATGATGATTTTATTTTTTGTTTCAAGATGTGAAATAAGCTGCTATCCAAAGATCCATCATTTCTTATAATATTGTAAAGCCATATCTGCATACTAAAGATGCAGAGTAGTAAATGCATGACAAATCATTTGGGCCACATTTAGTGAAGAAATGGAAAAAAAAATAATTTTAAGGTCAAATACTGTTTTAAGGATTGATTATCCTTAATTTAATCATATAATGTAAAATTAACATATTCACATTTCTAGCTTAGTTTCTCTGTAACTTACATAGGTGTGATTTTATGCTCATCCACATTGTAAGTGTACCTCCCTCTCATAATCTTTATATGTTCAGCACTCACAAGTGTATAGTTAATTTATTGACCAACATCTATTTTGTCTTTGTCCTAGTGCTATGACAGACTGTTATGGTCTCAATGTGTCTGTCCCCCAAAATTTGTATGTTGAAACTTAATCCCCAATGTGATAGTATAAAGGGATGGGTCCTTGGCGAGGAGATTAGATTATGAGCGTGGAGCT
>NW_007726613.1:0-1145 GCF_000696425.1 Galeopterus variegatus
AAGACAATTCCATAGAGAAGGAAAAGAAGGAGCACAGAAAAGAAGGGTGGGGGGCAGACAAACCAAGACCAAGCAGGCTGGGTAGGTTCTGAGCTCAAACCGTCTTGACATACTCTGAGAGCTGCCCAGGGAGCGTCTGGTGCAGTCCTCAGTAGATGCTCAGAACCCTTCTGTATTACTCCTAGCCTCTTTACACAACCTCCAGAGACAGGGAACTCACTACCTTGGAGGCGGTGCCTTTACGTTGCTGCAAAGCTCCTATTATTAAAGAGTTTCTTCAGCAGGTGCCCATATTCGCTTCCAGACTCCCTCTGGCAAATGATAGGCCTTTGGGAATCTGAAGGCTGCCATTCCAGCTCCCTGATGCCTCTGGTCTCACCAGCTGAACATTCCCACCCTCCCTCCAGGCCTTATGTGTCAGTGGGTTGAGTCCCCCTTTCACCCTGGTTCCCCCAGTCTGTGCCACCAGGGTGTGTCAGAGAACCATTGCAGGTGGCTCCAATGCTGACCACATCCGCTCCTGTGGTGCAGCCAGAGCAGAGATCAGCTAGATCCTCCTTCTATCTGGGGATCAGAAACTATAACTGAGGGCTTGGGAAGAAAATGCATGCTGACCTTGAATATCTCTTCCAAGGTCATTGTATCATTGTAAAAAATATCAGTTGTCATTTATGGAACTTTTACTAGATGCTAGACACCCTGTTTATATCCCTTATTTTGTTCAATCCTATGAGATCCATTATTATTCTCATTTTGCAGATAAAGAGACAGACTTGGAGTGATTAAGTTAACTTGGCCATGGTCACACAGCTAAGCACATGGTGAAAGCCAGAATTTGAACCTGGTACTGTCTGACTCGAAGCCCTTGCTTTTAATCTCTGGATGTTCTCCCCAGCAATTCGGAACTAAAAGTGTCTTTTTGGGCAATGGGGCCAAAAGTCAGAGGGACTGGTGTTCCTCAGGCTAAATTTCCTTTCCAGGATTGGACTAATGGTGTTCCACCAAGGACTTCCCAGGTGGAGGTGTGGATGAGGTAGGGGATCTCTGACATCTCAGTTTGTACTTCTTGGAATTTCTTCAGGTCGGGGAGAAAGAGATGATCCTAACACTTACTGAGTGTTTCACCTGCCAGTCTCCATCATCTC
>NW_007726613.1:1575-53461 GCF_000696425.1 Galeopterus variegatus
TGCTTTTAATCTCTGGATGTTCTCCCCAGCAATTCGGAACTAAAAGTGTCTTTTTGGGCAATGGGGCCAAAAGTCAGAGGGACTGGTGTTCCTCAGGCTAAATTTCCTTTCCAGGATTGGACTAATGGTGTTCCACCAAGGACTTCCCAGGTGGAGGTGTGGATGAGGTAGGGGATCTCTGACATCTCAGTTTGTACTTCTTGGAATTTCTTCAGGTAGGGGAGAAAGAGATGATCCTAACACTTACTGAGTGTTTCACCTGCCAGTCTCCATCATCTCCTTTAATCCTCACTACAGTCTTGTGCAATGGGTACTAGCCCCATTTTAAAGAACAACAAACTGAGTCTTAGGTAAAGCAATGGTATTCATGCTTATTTGTTCAGGAGTCTTGGAGCTTGTCTGTGATGCTTCTTAAGAGCAGGCGAGTGCGTGTGTGCGGGTATATGTGTGTGTGGAGGGTAAATGGGAGAGGAACAGGGGTCTTCTCAGTCTTTAAGAAACACAGACTTGGGGAGGGGAGCTGGGCAGCTTTCTTCTTTTTTTGAAATGCACAAACGGGAAATTTAACTTGATCCCTTGTGGCTTCTGGGCCAACCCCCGAGTGAAGGCGGATCGCTTTTTTAAAGGAAAATTTTATCCATTTTCTGGTTTTTATGGGGCTTCCTCAATGAGCAAAACCTCTCCTGTTGGTGCTTAGGGAGGATTTCTCTGCATGGCTTGCAGTGACGCTGTGTAATCTCCCAAAAAATATGGTACTAATATTCGCCGGGTTAGGGTTAGTTATTTTTATGTCTTTGTCATTTTGTTTCTCGGCAGCTCTTGCTGCTGCCTGGAAAGGACGTGGCGGACACTTTATTTCCAGAGTCATATTTTTTAATTTGATCAAAGCAAATTTCACTTGTTCTCTATATAAATTATTTAACTCATTTCTTTTAGGTTAAATGTCTCGATAGGAAGATAGAAAGTCTTTCCATCACATTTTCTTCCAGGATTTTAATCAGCTCCTCTGGATGGTATGAACTTCTTTCTCAGTCCTGCATCCTTCTCAGTCTTTGTGTCTCTCTCCCTCGTTCTCTCTTCCCTTCTCTGCTCTTCTCCATTGTGGCTCAGTCCCAGTTTCCATTCCCTTATGACTTCCATTCCCTTATGAAGAAGCAGGGAGCCTGAACACACACTGAGCGCCCTCAGTTGGATGAGTTACCAGAAGGCACCCTTCCTCTGGGCTGACAGCCTGGCCAGCAGCATTCGGCGCCCTTTAGCCAGATGTCTTTGTGCACAACCCCACATTGCTGCTCTTGCCTCTGCCAGTACCTGTGCTCCCACCCCCATTCTCCCTCGAGGGTTGCAGTCTCCTGCTAAATTTAAATGTAGTTGCCTCTTCCCAAATTCCAGCTGTTTCCTAATAAGAACTCCATCATTTTCAATCCATTGTCCCTTGTCACAAGGCAGTGTCTTATTTCACTCTGGTCTGGTTCCTTCAGCCCCAGGGCTCCTCCTACAGCCCCTCCCCTTAGGACTGATGCCTCACTCTGATAAAAGGGCAGGGCAAGGGGCAAGGGGCTCAGGCAGAGGTTTGGGGTTGGGAAGGGTGGTGCTGCAGAGGACCCCCCCACAACCCAGGGAGGGACTTGGGATTGGGGCTTCTCCTACCTTGGCAGCCCCATGTCTGGCCCCAGGCACTATCAAGAGGAGCAGAAACCAGCAGGGCAAGCACATTACCCTGAGAACACTCTCCTTTCCCTCGCATCTCATTGTTTCAGCCAAGAACAAGTCTCCAGTGGGAATTCCCTTTCCTCTTACTTTTAAAATATACAGTAATTAACAAACTAATGCTATTAACTGTGACAACGAGGAAATTACAATAAAATCACTGCAGAGTCCACAAGCAGTTGGTGTAGAGGTGGGTGGGTCTCTGCTCAGTGTGGAGGGGAGGGATCCGGTCTGGGCCCAGGTGTCATCATCTCAGCCACGGTGGGGCCTTCTCAGGCTGGAGAGCTTCTGCAGGGGCTGGTGAGTCCTCACAGGTCAAGGCAGGGCT
Organism: Galeopterus variegatus; assembly: GCF_000696425.1. Taxonomy (NCBI): domain Eukaryota; kingdom Metazoa; phylum Chordata; class Mammalia; order Dermoptera; family Cynocephalidae; genus Galeopterus; species Galeopterus variegatus. Next base: position 3,614 of record NW_007726613.1, read on the forward strand.
TGGGCGCAGCTGCTCCATTTCCTGTGCAGGAAGAGTCAGGATCCCGGCCATTCTTCCAGCCCCGGAGGTTTGCTCTTTTGTGAAACCCTTAAATAACAGAGTTGTGCCCTGGCGCTGACCTGGGCATGTCTGTGAAGACATGGCCCCTGCTCTGGAGCAGGCCCAGTGACTTCCCTTCAGGGTCACTGTAGGTTCCGACAAGACCTCCAGAGGATGAGGTTCAAAGGAAGGCTGGGGGAGGGGCTGCTGTACCATTGCAACCTCCCATTCTGGCCCTGCGGAAGTGACTAGGGTCACCGGGTCTATCCTTCTGCCTTCCTTCCAGCACAGTAAGGCTGACCCTCTGTTCTCAGGGGAGATTTTGCTCAGGTGCAGCCAAAGACCCCAGGAAGGATTAGGCTTGTTATTGCCTGATTGCCTGGAAGTCTGTTTCCAGTCTGACTTCAGTCTTTCATGCTTCAGTCCTCTGTAATTTCCTCTAGTGTGTTCCCACCAACCCTGGTAGATAAATTCCAGGAGCCATTCCCACTTCTGCTTCCCCACCCCAGGCTTCACAATCTCCCCTTCAGTCCTTTGAATCTTCTTTCCCCATCAGGCAGCCATGATCAGCAGGAAGAACAACGTGTTCTCATTCTTCCTCCCTAGACTTTCTCCCAGAGGCCACTCGTCCCCTTGCATACTAATAAATGTCTGCTCAGAACTTTCAGTTTTATTCGGACACTCACAGAGAAGTTGCATGCTTATCCCATTTTACAGATGAGGAAACCAAGGCTCAGAGAGGTTAAGTGACTTGTTTGAGGTCACACAGCCAGGAAGAAGCAGCAGCAAGACTTGAACTGTGGTTATGTTTTTCCACAGGTCCCTGCCTTCCCTGTCTCCTCTTGACTCTTAGGGGAATGGATACTCTGGGGAAGAGGAGATAAACCTAACTTTCCCTCTCTCCATGACCATGCCGGACCTGGGAAGGTGAATGAAAAATAAAAAGATAGCTAATCTCATTTTCCCCCTTATCACAGACAATGTTATGAATTGTGCTATGACCACGCAGATTTTATACATGGGGAAACTGCGGCTTGGAGAAGCACAGTGCTTTGCCCAAGGTCACACGGCTGTGGTGACAGAGCCAGAACTTAAACTCAGTCCTGTCTGCCTGCAGAGCCCACTCCTGCCCTTAGCCACTTGTCTGAAGAGTGAGACACAGCCCGACTTGAAGTCGGCGACAGTGAGTCCAGCCAGGGTGAGTGTCAAGTCCGAGAACCTCATTAGGAGTGAAGCTGCCACACATGTCAAAAACCCTGGCCGCCCAGCCAGCCCTGTTCCGACTTGCAGCGCACAGTGTAAACATCCTTCCTAATTCACCAAACTCAATCACGTTACCGTGATGGATTTTCTCATCATTACTTCTGAGTGAGTGACAACCTGCTCAGACACTTGCCTTCCCCGCCGCCTTCAGAGAGTTTCAGAAATCAGAATGCTTTGCTTCCTAAGTTGATTTCAACTTGTCCTAAAGTCATTTTAATTGGTGAAGCATCAGAGGCAATTTGGGTGACTTTCTGAGAGCCCCTTCCCGCTAGCGCTGGGCTGAGGGAGGGGGGCTCAAATGCCACCCAGGCCCTTGGGTGGTACTTTCCCTTCCCCTGATTGGTCAGGAGACCACGATCCATGCTTTATTTTCCTGTTTCTTGCTGAGGTTCCTATAGCTGGTTCCTGAGGATAACAAGATTCATTTTCTCAATGGCTCTGACAGATAGGATTGTTATTGTTATTACACTCATATACCACCTTTCCTCTGAGGAGCTTAAGGCGCTTTACAAATTTGAAAATTATCTAATAATCTTTCAGCAACCCTGAGAGAGGGGGAGAAGCTGCAGTTAGAGGCACTGCAGCACAGCCGCAGGACCCCCACACCCCTCGCCCCAACCAGGAAGGGCAGGCGAGCATGTGGTCATGTTTGGGTTGGGTTGGGGGGCAGTGGGGCTGGAGGCCTCCTGAGGCTTCTGCTCCCCCTGCTGAATAAGGAAGAGGAAGATGACTGAGTGGGAAGAGGGAGAGAAAAGACAAAAAGAAGGAAGGAAGAGAGAGAAGGAGGGAGACAGGCCCAGCTCCAAAGGACAAAATCCAATGGGAGCGAGCTCAGGCAAGGAGAGTTTTCTTTAAAGACAGAAGAAATGAGAGGAAGCAGGAGGCTCCCAGGGGCTTGCTGGTAAGAGAGCTGAAATTCAAAATGGAAATCTACCAAAGCAGCAACTAGACTGGTTGCAAAGGATCTGACTCAGGCATGAGAGCATGGGCAGAAATATCAAGAGAACCCAAATCGCAAGTTTAGGTAGCTGCTTTTTAGGTGGGTATGGGATACCTCCGTGGACCTCTTTTTTTTTTTTTTTTTTTTACCTGCAAGATAAGAGGTGTGGCACTAGGTCTCTGCCAGACTGACATCCTGATTCTGTCTTTCTTTAAATTTCCTCTTGCCAGAGGTGGCCACTGTAATTGCAGCACCTTGACTAAGCGTGAAAAGAAAGCTACTATCAAAATGACGGAAGGGCTTAACTGTATTACCATGATTTTCCTGAGAAGAAGGTGTGCAGACCCTGCCCTATTTAAGGCTGTTCTTTCAGGATTAAGGGGTTGCAATGATTCTAGGCAGTAGCCTTTGGGGAACCAAGTATAGCATTGTGGCCAAGAGCTAAGCTCTGACATCAGACGAATGTGATGACCTTGGACAAGTGACATAAGCACTCTGACCCTCAATTTCCCCATCTGTTCAAGAATGATGATAGTGATGACCTTCCGTGGATGCTGAGAGTGTGAACTGAGAGGACGTCTGTAAAGTGTCTGGTGCAGTCAGCCATGAAGATGGTGAAGACGAGAAGGAGGGGATACACATGCTGGTGATGTGGCTTCTTCTAAACCCCTTTCCTCCCTCAAGGGCTGGGACAGCCCAGGCAAGATTCAGGGGAAGCTAGGAGGCTGGAGATTCAGATGGGACAGGTGAGGCAGAGTTTGGAGACTTGGCATGATGGTCTTTCAGGCGTCTCCTCTTCATCCTCTACCCAGCCCAGACTCACCAGATCATGACTCTTATTTTAATTCCCTTCACCGCTCTCCCTTTTTCTCCACTTCCCTGTCTTTTCCCTGCAGCTTTAACTAATGCTGGAGTTGCCTGCTGGTTGTATCCCACCCCCTACCCCATTCCCTCAACCAGGACCTCTCTTTGAGTCTCCAGTGGGGCTTTGACAAGGCTCCTCCACCTGGCCAGATCCAGCAGCTTAGTGACCCCAGCCTCTTGAAAAGGACTATTCCCCCCTCTGCTTTTGCTGATGTAAGGGGCCCTGCTGAGGGACCCAAGGCAGGACAATAGGAGATGGAAGTGACATGGCAGACTGGAGTCTGAAATGCAGGTGCGGGAGGGGACAGCATAATTCATGATAGTGAGCTGGAGAGAGGGCAGAGAAGCTTTTGAGGGCGGAGAGAGAATGCAAGAGAGGGAGGTTCTTGTACCTTCATAGTCCTACAGAGTAAGTACTGACTAGATGGGAGCTATTATTCATATGTATACTTTTCTAAATTAAGAAATTCCCAAACATCCAGCCCTCCAAGATGCCGTGGAGCTGGTATCATTCATTCACTTATTCATTTATTCAACTGTATTTATTAAACACTGACTCTGTGCCAGACCGTATCCTGGCCACTGGAAGTACAATGAACAAAAGCAGGCAAGGACCCTGACTTCATGGAGCTTAGAGTCTAGTAAGGGAGAGAGACATTGGATAGGCAAGGACACAATGAAAAAATGATTTTAAATATGATTGATTTAGGGCCGGCCCAGTGGCGCGTGGAGGCACTCCTGCCGAGGGTTCGGATCCCATGTGGAGACCGGTTCCCGCTCACTGGCTGAGCGCAGTGCAGGCGCAACACCGAGGGTTGCGATCCTGTTGCTGATCCCCGGTACGGGCGCGACACCGAGGGTTGCGATCCCGTTACCGGTCAGTAAAAAAGACAAAAAGGAAAAATAAATAAATAAATAAATAAATATGATTGATTTATTCCATCAGGCATTGAAAAGTATGTGGGAGAGCAAAACTGATGGACCAACTCTAGATGGCTGGCCAGGGAAAACGTCTTTGTGGGAGTACGGTTAAAGTAAGATCTAAAGGCCAAGTGGGAATTGTCCAGGGACAGATTGGAGAGAGAGAGTAGAGGCGACAGTAGTCAGGCGACCGACTGGCAGGGTCAGCAGGGCTTGGGCCATGCAGGGCCTTGGAAGGAGATGGAATTTTTTTCTTTCTTTTTTTTTTTTGCTCTTAAGTGCCGCGGAAAGTTACCGAAAGGGAGTGATTTAATTTAAGTTTTTTATAATGATCTTTCTGGCTGTTGAGTGAGGAATGGATTGGGGAGGGGTATAAAGGTGGAAGTAGCAAGACCAGTGAGCAGGCCAATTTGGGAGCTAACAGAGGAGAGGGCCTCCCATGATTTCCGCCCTTCACTTCTTAGGGTACTTAGTGATTCTCAATACTGACTGGACCTTAGAATCACTTGGGGGAGTTTTAAGGATCCTGATACTCAGGATGCACCCCAGAGTTAAATCAGAGTTTTTGAGGCTAGGACCCAGCTTCAGTCCTTTTTAAAGCGCGCCAGGAAATTCCAATGTACTGTCCCCAAACAATCTTCATCTCCAAGAAAATGGGGAAGGGAATTCGCATTTACCAAGTACCTGCTATGTGTCTGTGGCCATGCCAGTTTATTTTACTTACATTAGTTTATTTAATCCCCACCACAACTGTGAGAGATGGGTATGATTGTACCCACTTTACAGAAGAGGAAACTGAGACTCAGGAACACAAAATATTTTTCTTCCTACTTCCTGGCGTTGAAGTAGTCGCTTAAGCCTCTTTGAGACTCAGTTTCTTTGTGTAAATTGGGGATAACAGCTACTTCATAGAATTGTCAGGAGAATTAAAGGAGGCAGGGCTGCCCACATCTGGAACATATGAAGAGTATGATATATTATCACTATTATTAGCACAGCCCAAGGCCCCAGAGTTAGTAAGAGACAGAGGCAGGCTATGAGCCACTAAACTTTACTATACCCCCGTAGCACAGGTGCTAGCTCCATGGGAAGAGGCGGGATTCTGCGTTATCCTTGCAGGTGCCCAGAGTGTGCCCCAGCCCAGGCACAGGGATCAGAGCTCCCTGACCATGCTGCAGTCAACACCCATGCCAGCCACTCCAACCTGGCTGTTTTGTTCATGCCTGCCTGCCAGTTCTCAGTACGCCCAACTGCTTCCCTCTGAAAGGAGGGGGAGGGAATTATTAGTCCCTTTCACAAACAGGGGGAAGTGGCTTGCCAAAAGCATAAAGTAAGTTAAAGACAGAGCTAGGAATGGTCCCAGGTTTCTGCCTCCCTGCCTAAGGCATTTTCCTCTCCAAATGTGAAGACTCAGTTTGACCCAGTATGGGGATGGGCTGCCCACAGCTAGCACTGGGATGCCAAGAAGGGTGAGTGTTGTGAGGGCAATAAGTGGGGCCAGCAGCCCAGCTCCTCAAACTCAGTGCTGGTGGGTTCCCCAGCAGACCCTGGGTATGCCCAGCACATGAGGGTTCCTACTGCCATCCCTGGTCCCTGCTGGAGCTCAGAGGTTTTTGTCAGAGTGTACTCTGCTCATGCTGGGGAACCTGTGGGTTCCCCCAGCCATGTCAGTAGAACAGAGCAGTGATGAACACAGGCTGTGAAGTCAGGCAGTCTTAAATCTCAGTCCCTACCTCTTTTGAGCTGCAATACCTCATACAAGTTTCTTAACTTCTCCTAAGCCTCAATTTTCTCATCTGTAAAATGGACATAAGCGAAAAATAATGTCAGTCAATTCGACTGATAAGGAGCTCCAAGATATATCACTCATTGAAAACAAAATCAAACTACGATGTAGAGCACTTTTCATATAGCATGCATCAAGCTCGTGTGCATGGCTTGTATATACATAGACTATATAAGAAAGTGCACAAAATGACAGAAACTGTGCTACCTCTCTGGGGATCAGGGCTGGGCTTGGAGTAGGAAGAAGCATCACTTTTTACTGAGTACAGTTGGTACTATTTGAGTTGTTTACTTTGTGCAGGTTTATTTTTTCAATTAAACTACTTTTTTTTAAAAAATGGGGTTAATAATACAGGGTTGACTCAAGGATTAAATGAATTAATGCACATAAAGTGCTTAGCACAATGCCTAGCACAGAGCAAGTATTCAGTTCCACACCACAAATATTTACTGGGCATGTGGTAGATTCCATCAGTCCTAGTTCTTCACTTCCTCCACCACGTCCACACTCTTGCCATAGCTTCAGGACTCATGTTGGCCAAGCGGGGGTGTGCACGGTTGGGCATGCTCTCTTGCATTCCTGCCTTTTGCAGAACAGGCCTCAGGGAGCTGCTAGTCCAACAAAGATGAGAGATGAGGAGCAGACCTGCATCCAGCTCACAGGTTAGGAGCAAGCCCAGCTGAGCCCAGTCCAGACCAACCAAAACCCAGGCAACCTGCAGTAAGCAAGTGCTTATGGTTGTATGACACTGACTTTTGGGGTGGTTTGTTATATAGCATTATTATGGCAACAGCTGATTAATATAGTGCACTTCTTATATGCCGGGCCCAATGCTAAATACTAGGGATACAGTGGTGAGCAAAACCAGATATAGTCCCTGCCCTCATGGAGCTTATACTCTAATGATGAAAGGGCCATAGAGCATTTAATGGTAGGCAGGTAGGGATGGTTAATCTAGGATAGGGCTGTCAAAGAAGCTTCCATGAGTAAGTGACACTTGAACTGAGACCTGCAGGATGAGTAGAAGTTAACTAGGTAAACTCTTCTAGATGGAGGAATAGAATGCACAAAGTCCCTAAGGCTGGAAGGGAGCATGGTTCCTACAAAGACTGACAGTGACTATAAGAGGAATAAGACTGAGATGAAGAGGTAAGGGTGAAATGGTGGTGGGAGGGTGCAGCTCAGACAAGGGCTTTTTTTTTTTTTTCAAGCAATGAGAAATTAGGTATGGAAATGTTTGGGAAGAGGGTTTGGTGGAAGGGAGGGGAAGACATGATCAAATTTATTTAGGAAGAGGTCCTTTGGATTGAGGTTATATACATACTGGAAATTATGTTAGTTGAGGTAGTATTAGTAGAAATGTTATAACATCTGTGCCCCTGTCTGCCACATTTGTGTCTATATCCACATCTGTGACCTTGCTTTTGTGTCCAGCCCCAGAGGCTCCAGTGTCTCCAACCCCTTTTCCAGATTACTGGAGTCCTTGAAAACTCAAGGTCTTATTCATCTACAACACACTTGTTTCCAAAACTCTTGCCCATCTTCTGGGCATCTTGGGTCTCTCTCGGCTGGGCTGGTGGTGCTGGCCTCTGGACTGGTAGCGGATAAAGGCTGTCCCAGGGCTCCTGAGTCTAAGACTGGGTGATGCCTCCTCCCAGATGGGTGGGAGGGGCAGGAGGCACTAATGGCCCTGGCATCTGCAAACCTCACATCAGTGCAAATCAATGCAAGATTAAAATTCATGATGGTTCCGGGGCACAACTGCAAACAATTTGTTCAGTAAACTTTGCTCTAATTGGCATTCGTAGAATTTCCTGTTAATCAAGCCCCCTGGGCTCTGTGGGGCTGGGATGCTCTGTCTCCCCAAGACAGGACAGGGAGCATGTGTGGGTCGGAGTGAGAGGAAGGCGGAAGGAGAATTTCAAATGTGGGCATCTGTTACTATGTGCCTGGGTATATCTTGATGTGTGAACTCTGTGCAGATTGGGGTGTCCATAGGCGACTTTGCCCAGGAAGTACCTCTGTTCTGCTCTGTGTGGGTCTCTGTGTCGGGGGCGGGGTGGATCTGCCTGAGTCATTCTGTGGGCCAGTCTGTTAGGGAGTGTGTGTCTGTCCAGGTGCATGCCTAGGTGTTGTGGTAATGAATATCAGTTGGGGTGTGTGTTCAGGTGATGAGGGTGTGAATCTGTTGGAGTGTGCTGGGACCCGTATCTAAGTGTCTGTGTTGGTGCCTGCACATAGCTGTCCAGGCATGGTCTGTGGTGTGTGTGTACATGGAGTCTGAGTCTCATCGTGGAGGCTGTTGGACCACAGTCTTTTCTTTTTATTTTTTAAATTTTTATTGAATCATAATTGATTATACATGTTTTGGGGGTTCAACATTGACATGTTGATCAAATCAATATTACTACCATATATATTGTTACAAATTGTACTTATTCTTTATTCCCCTTGTCCAATCTTTTCCCATCCCCCTCTTCCTCCCCCATCCCCCCTCTAATTCTCCCAGATTTCTTCTCTCCCTCTGAAAGAGTAATGGTTACTTTGTTGATTTGTTGCCTAGATGGTCTGTCCAATGCTGAGAGGTGTGTTCAGGTCCCCCAATATCATAGTAGAGCAGGTGCTTTTTCTGTCACTCTGGAATGGGCTTTGTGGAGAGAGATATCCTCCTCTTTTCTTTGGTCTCTGCTGGTGACTCTCCTTGTGTCAATGTACTCCAGTAGCTGGTGGACCATCTGCATGGTGGTTTTGGTGTTTAGCTGCTTTTGCAGCAGCTGTGGTTATTGTGGTGGCTGTGGTGGGCCACCCACATGGAGGTGATGTTTTTGGCATGTTCCTTACCTAGTTGGTGGTGGTGTTGGCAGTGTGCCTGGTTGTGGGAGGGGGTCCATTCCCTGGCTCCAAGCCTCAGGACCCCAGGTGGGCCCCATGGTGTTGGCGGAGTGCCTGGTGTTGGGAGAAGGGCTGGTCCCCGGCTCCATATCTCAGGACCTCAGGTGGGCCCTGTGACTCTGGCAGTGTGTCTGGTTGTCCCCCCTCTCTGGCTTGGTAGCCCAGGGGACTTCCAGTCCTTCTAGGTGTTATAGGTGTTCTTTGGTGAAATGAGACCTTTACTAGTGAATATCAAACTTTGTCTCTGGTTGTGGGTACTTTTCCAGTTCTGTGTTGGAATATTTGCTGTTCCCACCACTTAAACTCTGCGCTGGAACTAATTTGTTGTCCTTTGCCTGCTTCTAAAGTGGGGGAACTTCCTGGGCGGACCAGTACTTGAACGCTGTGGTTGAGCTAAATTGCTGCTTTGTTATTGATACCCTGGGGAAGGCTTTTTGTACAGCTCAGGTTTTAATAGTTGACTTTATAGGACTTCCGGGTTTAGTAAAATCCAATGCACCTGGGTTGTTTAGAAATACTTGTCTGGGCCTGAGTCTTTTCATCAGACTGCACCCCATGCAATTCTATACTCCTGACCAGTCTCCCTGAGTGGTCCTATGCTGTTGGGGCAGATCAGCTGTCCTTGCTGTGCCCTAGTGTTCTCCTGGTGAGTCCATCTCCCACACTACCCATGTCACAAACACTTCCCATGGGATGGACTGTAAGCTGGTCCCTTGCGATGACTCACCAGCCTCCGAGTGGCTCCTTTTTTTCAGTTGTTGTGGCTTCTCACTCCTATGTGGGTCCACAGGAACCCTATTAGTGGTCTTGCTGGTCTGGGGGCCACCAAGGCCCTCTTCTCCCTTGCCACCTCCATGCAACTTCATCTGACAGGGACAGCTGCAGCTTTTGCAGTCTCCTGCTGCATGCGCTCAGCAGCTCCAGCCTGGAAGTGGCTGGGGCTCTAAATGGTTGGAGAGGTTTTTTCTTTCTCTCATCATGGCTTCTCCCACCTTCATGTACTCTGTAGGTTTCTTCTCCTTTTCCTCTGAGCTCTAGCAGCCCCAGTTTGGCTGTCATTGCTTTTTAATAGTTGTAAATTAGTTGATTTGTGGGAGAGAGTGACACTGGGGACCGTCTATTTCACCATCTTGACTGGAAGCCCTGGCCACAGTCCTTTGTTAGCTTTCTTTCTGGCTCCAAGGGATGGTAACTGGTGACGATTGAGTTGGTTCCTCAGAGGGTCTCCTGCCTGTGAGTCCCTGGTTTATCTATGCTTACTGTCACCAAAGCAGGGCTGGGCTCCCAGTGGCAACATTCCCCCCACCCCATGCCAACCACCCCTTTCACTAGGGCCTCGTTATCCATCACCCACTATAGACCCAAGACCCAGGGCTTGAAGGCTTTTGAGGGTCTGCTGAAAAATATCAATGACCACAAATATGACGAGAACTCACAAGAAGAAATCACAAGTAACAAATGCTTAATTAAACGCCTACAAACGTAACATGCCAACCACAAAGCTGCTCAACTCATGTGGTTATATACAAATCATACATAACGTGGGATCTGGCTGTATTTGACTGTGTTTGATGTTATGTGAAGTGTAGCCTCCAGGAGTAAGGAGACCCAAGCATCTAAAGACAGCTCCCAACTAGTCCCTTGAGCTCTAGACAGGTGTCCCCAGCTTCTCCCCTCCCTGGTGCCCAACTCTGCTCACTCTCACAGGCAGGAGTCCTCTGTCCTTGTGCAGTGATGGGGGTCACATTGGCATGCTGAGTCAGACCCTGACACAGAGAGACTGCAAAGGTGTAGCCACAGGTGTGTGTTTCTGGGCCTGAGTGCCAGGGCTGCCTGAGCTTACGTCTCTGAATAGTTTCATACTCAAATACAGAGAGTGGCTGCAGTGCTTGTATAATTGTGTGTAAGGGACTGTGTCTTATGCCCAGGTGATTATGATGCTTCTTTCTGTGTGTGTGCATGGGGTGGGGGGAGTGTTGGTGTGTGCATGTCAAAACAGATAACTTGCCTGTGCATGAGGGCATTTGGGGGGTACTCTGGCTTGGGGGCTGTGCAGGTGGACCCCAGCCTCAGCATCCTTCACAGTCATCATCTCAGCAGGAGCAGCTCTTGCCCTGGGCCTGCCCTCACTGTTTCAAGCAGCTACTGCTTTTCCCAAAATTAACCCCTCTTCTCCAGCTTCTCATTTTCCTGGTAGGGGATCATGGGCTGGCTGGGGAGGGGTCTCTAGAGGACAGTGTCCTCAGCAGGCAAGCTGACCTCCCACTGCCCCCCTACCTCACCCCATGTCCACAAGGGCTCCTCTACTTTCTTGAGTTCTGTGGTTGTGAACAACAGGGATGTGTGACGAGTATCTGAGTGTTAGTTGTGACTCTGTGTGCGTGCACTGTGCACACGTGCGAGGCTGGGTCTGGTGTGTGAGTGGTTCAGAAGCACTGTGGCAGGGCCTTGGCTGCTTGGGAGGGATGGGGGTGCTTTCTTGGTCCAAGCATAGGGGTTCTGAGCCCCTGTAGCTGCAGGGAAGGGCCAGAAGAGCCTTAATGGAAGGCAGCAGGGATGTGGCTTTGCCATCCTAGGGAAGTTGTGGGTCCACCCTAGGATCATGCAAGGACCCCCAGGGAGGGTCCGCTTAGGCAGAGGGCATGCAGTACCTCCTTCACCTGCCCACAGGGCCAAACCCAGGGTCTCAGCAGAAGTTGCTGAGGAGAGGGGGAAGCAGGGAGACTGACGGGAGAAGAGACAAGGAGGGGAAAGGTTAATACCAGAGGACCTTAATACAAACTGCTCTGTCTGCCATTTCTCTGAAACTGGGGAGGAAGTAATGGGATCCACAGAGTCAAGGTGAGACCCAGGGAAGGTGCAGACAAGGCAGCCCAGGGCTGGGAGAGCTGATCTCCAAGCTGGGCACTCTGAGCCCTCACGGCTGTGTGGCAGGACTCTACGCCGTGACACACAGCTGCAGACCATGCTAGGAGGGGACAGGATATCAGCCACCAGCACCTTGGCTCTGACTCCAAGATATTCAAGTTCTACCATGTGCCACTGGGATACAATCATGAGCAAGACCCAGGCCATTGCTTGTGGAATAGGCAGGCTGCTAGGAGAGGCAGGGAGCAACCAGCCTGGGATAAGGGAAGCTCAAGGCTGTGGTCACCCAGAATCAGCACATGACCCATGCTATGTACCATGGACTAGGGGTTAGGGAAAGCTTCTTGGAGGAGGTGACATCTCAGTGGAGGCCTAAATGATTGTAATAACAACACAAATTATTATTTGTGATAATAGCAATGAACTATAATAATACTGAGAACCTGCCACAGGTGAGATAGATTATTTCATTTAACCTTTATAAGTGCACTGTGAGTTAGGTATTGGTATCCCCATATTACAGATGAAACTGAGGCTCAGGAAGGTAAAGTACTTTTTTCAGGAACATATATAGCTAATAAGTGGCAGAGCCAAGATTTCAAGTTCACCAAAATTGGAATATTTATCCACATTGGGACACAGCCTCCTATGGTCCCAAGTCACGTTGCCTAATTGCAGGAGCAGCAGTAGCAGCACAGCCTCTGAGTACCCCCTCTGACCCTGGGAGGCTACTTTGTGAGAAGGGTGCAGGAGAGACTGGGAGGGGCAGGCGAGTCCTCAGCCCCATGTTTGCAGAGACTGACATCTACCTGGCCCTGTTTTTATTTGCTTTTTGGTTGAGAAGGGAAAAGGCCCACATTTTTATGACACCAGCTTGTGATTCTATTTTCTGTTTAAATTCTGGGTGAGGGAAAAATAAGAGACATCAGAGAAACCTTCAGAATCTCATTTCGAGAGTCTGAGCTGCAGATAAATGAGCCTCCTGCAAAAACGCTACATCAAAGTGAATTTTCTCAGCTGTATTTTCTTTCTTTTAATAGGGCCATTTACTACATTAATATTCCAGGAAGTCATTTTAATTTCATGTTTATCATCCATTGGGAAAGTTAAACAGGATCAATATGTAACCAGTGGCGAATTTGGGGATCGTGGGGGAGAAGGGGAGCATTTGGAGGCTTTGGTGATTCCACAACTGGGAGTCCTTAGGAAGGGAGGGGAGGAGGCTGAGGAAGGGAAGGAGGGATGGGAGGGAGAGGGCGAGGGGAGTGGAACACAGGGGAGTTGTGAGGTGGTAATTGTCTGAACATGCATTGGAGGAACAATTACTGAGCACCTATATTAGTGTGAGGCATTGCTCATGCCTTATGTTTTTTAATCCTCACAGTGACTTATGAAGCAGGTATTCTTATTGCCATCCTTACATATGGGGAAACTGAGGCTCAGAAAATTTGTCACATGCACAAGGTCTTATAGAACTTTGATTCATTCCTTCAATGAATATGTGTTAAGCACCTGCTATGTGCCAGCATTTACCTAGCCCCTGAAGGCTTTGGGTTGATGAAAGTGAATTTACCAAAAGCCTGTGAATACATGTCAAATCCACTGAATTGCCTGCTTCTGGGGACACAGGTGGGTCCCTGCCCTTGTGGAGGTTACAGTCAGGTGGGGAGATGGGCTTTCATCAAACAGTCATACAAGCAAAGAGGTGCTTGCTTCTGTGGTAGAGGCTCAGGGCTACGAGAACCTGGAATCAGGGACTTCACCTAGAATGGCAGGTCAGGGAAGGCTTCCTGGGGGTGGTGATGTTCCAGCTGAGATCTGAGGGCAGCATGGGAGGCAGCTGGGTGAGAAGCAAGAGCAGAGCCAGTTCCCGGGAGAAAGCAAAGGGAGCACTGCAGTCAGGCAGCGCGAGGGACCCCAAGGGACTGCTGAGGTGGACCGAGGACTGTGATGGGACTTCCTGAGCTGAGGTAAGGACTTGGGAGCTCCAGAAGGCCATGAGGCAGATTTATACTCTGGGTCAAGTCATTTGCATCAAGGGTCCTCTGCCCTGGGCTCTGTAAGGCAAAGGCCTGGACAGTGGAAGGAGACCAGGCTGGAAGCAATAGATCTCCCACGGAGCTCTGTGAAGGAGCTGGATCTTAGAAGGAGGGGATAGGTCTTCAGGGAATTGAGAGATGGAGAAAGCAAAACCTTTGGAATCATCCGTGATTTCCTCTATCTCTCACTCCCCACTTTTGATCCGTCAGCTCATCCTGCTGGCTTTACCTTCACAATACACCTGGAATCAGACCTCTTCGCATCACTTCCTCACTACCTCCCTGAACTAAGCCACCATCTGCTCTCTCTGGATTCTTGCAATAGCCTCCTAACTCTCCTGCTTCTGCCCTTGGCCCCCTACAGTTTATTCTCAATACTGCAGTCAAAGTGATACCTTTGAACATAAATCAGATCATGTCTGAAGCCCTGTGGCTGATTCTTGTCTCATTCAGATAAAAGCTAAAAGTCCTTACAAAGGCCAACAAGGCCCTACACAATCTGCACTTTCCCCATTATGTCATGACTCCAATTCCTACACCTCTACCTTTGCTAACAGCTATTTTGGCCTCCTTGCTGTTCCTGTAACATGCCAGGTTTGGTCCCACTTCAGAGCCTTTGCACTTACGGTTCCCTCTCTCTGGAATGCTCTTCCCCCAGACATTTGCCTGCTCACTCCTTCACTAACTTCAAGTCACTTTCTTGGCGAACTTCTCAGATCCTCCTATTTTAATGGCAACTCTCCCCACCAGCACTCTCTTTCTTCCTTTGCTGCTTGGTTTTGTTCTATTGCATCTGTCATCTCTAATATATGTTATAATTTACTTATTTGTCTTGTTTGTGGTCTGCCCCCGCCCACCAAATGTAAACTTCATAAGAGCAAAGATTTTTGTCAATCAGACAGGTAAGAAGGGACACTTCCCCACTTTGAGAGGCAGCGAGCAAGGCTCCAAAGGGAATACTAGTTCTGTGCTAAGTTGTTTTTAATTTATTTAATTTTTTAACAGCCCTTCATGGTGACAACTATTATTGGTGACATGTTATAGATCAGGCAGCTGAGGCTCAGGGAGGTAGTGAAGTAAATGGTGGAGGTGGCATCTTACAGACCTCAAAGGACAGGCAATGGTGGCAGGCTGCCTGGACTGAAATACTGGCTGCTCCACCTACCAGCTGTGGGAGCTTAGGCAAGCTTCTGTCCTCTGTGCCTCAGTGTCTTCATTTGCAAAATGGGAACGATCATAGTACCTACTTTCAATGGTTGTTGGGAGGATTAAATAGGATATTACTCGTACATGCGCATTCCTTTGCTTGGGCTACACAGAGGCGCTCAATAATGTCAGCTATTGTTATTGGAGCTGCACTCTGCTGCCTGTAGCTGGCCTCTGGGCCATTCCCTATGCAGGGTCTCCATCCCATTTCCACAGGGGACTTTGGGTCAGCCCAGGGCTCTGCCTCTAAATGGCAGCAGCCAGGCTTGTCCAGTCCCATTTGTTTAGGTGGAATTTAATTTCTCCCTAAGCTGAGAGTCTTCTGCCCCCTCCTGCCCTCTCTCTTGCTCTCATCAGTGGGAAAATGAGCTCCGGGAGCTTTCCCCCTGGTCCAGAAATCCAAGGTGAAGAATTTCATTAACAATCAAGAGGACATAATCAACATTTTAATAATTCTAGATCCGCACTCCCCCTTTTGCAGCCCTCCCAAAGAGCCCCCATGTCCCCACTCCACCTCTTTCCTGGCTCTCCCAGACACACTCACCTTGACAAAGAAATCTCATTTCCTCTCCAGCCACATTTGCTTTGCTATTCAATTCAGTGCCTTACCTTCTGCACTGATGATGAGGGGATGTTCTTGGGACTTCCCGGACTTCTGCTTCTGAAAGAGACACGAGTGGGACAAAGGGCGTGATGAGGGACTTACTTCTCTTACATCTCCTGGAAGCTTCCAGGGTGGGTGACACACTTTCCTGTAGGGACTCAGGAACCCCCTACCCCATGTCCAGAGAAGTTGAACTTCTCCTGGTGTGGGGAGAGGAGGGGGTGCTCTGGTGATTTTTTCTCTAGGACTGTTGAGTGATCTAGAGCTGAAAAAATGAACTTTTTGAGTTTCGGTTGCATTTCATACAGTGCAAGGGCCTCACCTCAAAGGTGACACACTTTCCTGTAGGGACTCAGGAACCCCCTACCCCATGTCCAGAGAAGTTGAACTCCTGGTGTGGGGAGAGGAGGGGGTGCTCTGGTGATTTTTTTCTCTAGGACTGTTGAGTGATCTAGAGCTGAAAAAATGAACTTTTTGAGTTTCGGTTGCATTTCATACAGTGCAAGGGCCTCACCTCAAATCCCTGACTCCAGCCTTTCAGAAGATCTTGCCTATGCCACCTTCGGATAAATTAGTCTTTCTGAGCCTCAGTTTCCTTATCTATAAAATGGGGATTATAACAATGATGCCTCTCTCTCAAGGCCGCTGGGAGATAAAATGAGATAATGCTTAGCAGAGGGCCTGGCATGGAGTTGGCACACAATTAACAATAGCTGCCACTATTGTTACAAGCTTACAGATATAGCAGTAGTGTTTTTGGCACTTTAATCCTGCAGCTTGGTGCCACCATCCTGCCTTTCTCCCACCTCACTCATTCCTTCATCCATTTGAATGCATTATTGAGTTCTTATTGATACAGTGAAGTGTGGGAATGAACAGGCATTTACAGTACAGGGTGGTCAGTGCCACGGCAGGCAAAGTTCTTGGGGTTATAAGAACTCCCACCCCTAAAGGGGGTACCGATATGGTGGTCAGAGTCTTCTGGCAGGAGCTGACTTCTGAGTTGAGACCTGCGATATAAGGAAGGGTCTGAAAGCAGGGAGTGATCCGAAGGATTTTACGTGGTGGGGTGGGGTGAGCAGGCAGGACTGAGGCCAGAGTGTTAGTCTGGCCTGGTAAGCCACGAGGAGGAGTTTGGCTTTCATCCCAAGGGCAACGTGGAGCCATTGAAGGACACCAAGGAGAGCAGTGACCTGAGTTTTCTTATAGAAATATCTGTGTGGCTGCAGTGCAGGGACCAGATGAGAGAAGAGCAGGGTGGACACAGGAGGAGAGTGAGGGGGGTCGATGGGCCTAGGCTGTGGAGATGGGGAAAGTGGACATATGCCTTCCAGGGGATGTCATGATCAGGGCTGGTGCTCTGATGATGGCCGGCTGGAGTCTGGTTTGAGCACCCCACCTCCTGGAGGTGTGCCTGGAAGAGGCACAGGGTCTGAGGGGAGAGTGAGGCATCATGTGTCTCAGATACCTGTCTGGGAAGGTTCTTGAGGGAGCCTTGGAGAGCTGGAGACAGTGAGAGGAACAGGAGTCCTGTGCAACTGTGGCCTGGCCCAGCTGAGCACTGTATGCAGCAGGGGCCACATGGACTCTGAGCTCAAGGGAGGCTGTGGCAGGAAGTTGAATTCTCTCATCTATGAATCCTCCTGAAATCCCTTTCCAGCCTTGAGCAGCCCTCCAGCGCACTCCCTTATGTTTCCTGCACACACACCATACGCCCTAGCCCATACACAAATGCACACACACATATACAGCGTGTTCCCGGCTCCACGATGAGCCCTGGAGAAGGGAGGCAGGGACCTTGAGAGCACCCAGGAGAAAGAGGAGGAGGGGGAGGGGAGGATCTTGGAGGTTCTCTGGTGGTGATAAGGTGGGGTGATACTCCCAGCTCCAGTCTCAGTGGCTCAAGCAGAGATTAACCCCTTAGAGGAGGGGGAGGGTTGTTGCTGTGCCAAGTGACAGGGAGTGGGCTCTTCCTACTGGAACTTCAGCTGGGTGTCAGACCTCCAGACCCCTTCCTTTCTAGCTGTCCTAGGGTGGATGGCTCTGTGTTGCCTCCCCAAAGCCACTTCTGGTCTTCCCCTGCCAGGTCTCTGTGCGTGTGTGCGTGCGTGCGCGCGCACTTTGGGAGAGGGGATCAGGCAGTGTCAGGGGGAAAGGAAAGGAAGAAGAAAAGTCTTGCCTCCCTTCCTAATGGGGACAGTAGGGGTTGTCCCACATACGGGGGAGGTGAGACAGATGGTTGGGAGCCTCCTCAAGGGCCTCCTGCCCTCACCGCTCTGGACTGCAATCCTTCCTCCATATGGCAGGAACATCATCCTCCTGCCCCCGATCTTCCTCTAGTTCCTCAGCCCATCAGAATAAAGGCCACCCTCCAGCCTCTGCACTTGACCCCCTTCCGCCAGAGCCTCCAGGCCTCTTTCCAGTGCTCTTCCCTCTGCTCGGCACATCCTCCTTGGGCAGCAGCCCCACACTTTACCCTCATTTACATGGCTGATTCTTCTTCATTCTTTAGGTCTCAGAAACTAGGAACCTTTCTCAAACTACACCTCCAAGATCAAAAAAGTTCCTCCTTTGGGTACCCCCAAACCACTATTGGCCTCCCCCACGCCGCCTGTGCTTCCCCATCCCAGCCCTGCTGGCTATGTTGTAGTGAGGGCAGGAACTGGCCTTGCTAGAACTGTCAATGCCTGGCACCAAGCCTAGCACTCATTAGATACTGGTGGAGGGAAACCCTAGAAATTACCAAAATGGTAAACTTTGCTGCTAGAAGCTGATTAGAGAAAACTGAAGTGAATCCCATCTTCCCCTGAGGACAGGGGAAGGGACTTGCCCAAGGCCACAGAGCCAGGAAAAGAACCCAGGAGTCCTAACTCCCAGGCTCTTGCCTTCCCATGGTGGAAGGAAGAGGAGGCAGCTGGTGGGAGATGCATAGGGGCCACAGTGGGGAGAGGGTCAGTGTGAGGATCCCACAGCAGTAGGGCCTGTGATGTGTGCTGACATGTGAATGCAGCACTCAGCAGGCTGGGAGCACTCTCAGGCTGGTGCTCTTGGCTGCCCCACAGTGAGGAGTCCCAGCTCCCTGGAGGAGCCCACCCAGGACTGAATGTTGAGGGTGCTGGGGAGCCAAGCTGACCAGGCCCTGTGATTGGGGATTGACGTCACCTCAAACCCCTGTGGAAGCTGAGAGCAGGGACCCAGGGGGCAAGGCAGGCACTGGGGACACAATCACAGGCTAATAGTCTCCCAGCCTGAGATACAATTAGGGGCAAATTCCCAGTGGGCCTGGAGGCAGCAGGAAGAGCAATTCACTGTTTGGAGTTGGGGGTGGGGGTCCATCTCTACAGTCCTGGCTCAGGGTCAGAGGGGGGCCAGGATGAGGGCACAGGTGGGATAAGGAGACCCTCAAACAGAAGGAATGGTAGGAACATGGGTGAGTAGTGAGGCAGAGGGGACTTGGACGTGAAGCTCAATTATGGAAGATTAATGGCCGGGGGTGGGGGGGTGAGGGGGGCTGTACTTTCCCCCCGACCCCACATACAACAGTGAAAGAGCCAAGCTGAGGAAATTTAGGTTCTTAGCTTTTCTGAGTGGCAGTTTCCTTCTCTATAAAATGGGAATAATAGTAATAGTATCTGTCTCAGAGGGCTATTGTGAAAATTAAACGAGAAAAAGCGTATAGAGTGCTTAGCTCAGAACCTGGCCCTCACTGAGTGCTAAGTCATCGTCATCATGGTGGTGACTCAGGGAGGTGGTATCACACACTGGGCATTAACACAAACCTTGGAGTCGAGCAGATCTGGGTTTGCATCCCAGCTTCTCCACTTACCAGCTCCATGACTGAGACTCGGTCGGGTTTGTCGTCTGTAAACAGAACTGTTAGCAGTACTTACCTCAGCCAGGGGTGAGAGGAAGTACACTAGGGGATGTAAACTGCCTGGGACTCAGCTTCTCCCTAAATGGTAGGTTCCCAGGATAGAGTGGTACTACTTCCTGTGTCCCAGATCACAACCCAGGCCCTATTTTCTCTGAGATCCTCTGCCTCTGATATCACAAGGCAGCCCTCTCTGACCACAGGGGCTCTAGCAGGAGCTCTACCATTCCAGCCTGTCCAAGATAAAGGTCTGAAAAGCTGGCTTTCTGCTGGAGCCTTTAGAGGGGCCAACAGGTACTTGTAGATGTAGTTTAGAGGGTGAGTTCTGTTTAGAGACTGTCATCAGATACACTGCAGCTCTAAGACACCAGAAACCTGCTAGACAAGTTCAGTACTCCCAGAACTGCAGCCGAGCCCAGGTCAGCAACTCTGAAGAGAGTGGGGGAGGGGCGATCCCGATCCTAGCTGCCCTTTGCTGAGCACTTTGTCTCCATCATCCGGTGTAACCCTCACAGCTATCCCTACTTTATAAATGAGGAAACTGAGGTTAGAGAGATGAAGTGCCTGGCCCAAGGCTGCTGAACTAGTAAGTGGCAGCCCCAGGGTTCAAACTCAGGATTGTCACAGAGCCTGGGCTCTGAAGGGTTAACGCAGCAGTTTCTGAGTTTAGGACAAGCTCAGTAACAACCTGTGTTATGCAGGATCAACTCTCCCAATTCCAGAGGTCTGGAGGAATATGCAAATTAGACATGGCTATATTAACAACCCTGCCCCCCATTCAGATGCTGGTGATTCAAGGACTACACTTTGAGAAACTCTGCTCTAGGACCATTGGGGAAAGGCCCAGGCTGATGTCAGGTGGGACTGAGGTCAAGACCAGTGTCCAGCTGCAAGGTCATTGGCTGAGCCAGAGGTGTGGGTATGGCACGGGCAGGGGATGGTTGCCCTGGGCCCTGCGGTCCAGACTCCATGGTTTCTCCCCACCTGCCTGCCCATCCAGGAATGAATGAGTCCAGGTGCTTCGAGATAAAGAGGAAGTGCAGCCCAAGCCTGCTGAGGTTGCCGCTTTGGGGTAAATATAAACCTGGACTTCCTAGGCCCTGGATGTGGATGACTCAGGCCTCAGTTGGCAGGGGTGGAAATTTGTGGCACCCAATTCCCTAGAAGAGGTGCTGACCCAGGTGCCCTCCCTCCAGTTCCAACACAGGCTTTGGAAGAGGAAGCCTCACTCCATCCCCAGGTTGGAAATTTGTGGCACCCAATTCCCTAGAAGAGGTGCTGACCCAGGTGCCCTCCCTCCAGTTACAACACAGGCTTTGGAAGAGGAAGCCTCACTCCATCCCCAGGTCCCAGATGAGTTGGGAGATACATCCTGGCATAGCAGCAAGAGCATGGGCTGTCTTAGCCTGGGTTCAAATCCCAGCCCTGCTACTTATTGACTGACCAACAGAGTAGCCTGACCCCCAGGTTCCTTGTCTGTAAAATGGGGATAATAGGATCTGCCTCTGCAAAGATTAATAAAGAACATTTTCGAGGAAAGCACAGGCATTCTGCAAATGTTTGTTTCCTTTCCTCTCTGGCAACTGAAATCCGCCATTAGCTTCAGAGCCATCCCTAGACTCCTCTTTAAAATACACAGAACCTGGAAGAGAGGGACAATTACTAAGTCCACCCGAGATGAGGCACGTGCAAAGCTCCGACGTTCACAGCTGTAGGATGGAAATGATTATGTTGTTCCTGTTATTGAGTTACTGACACCTGAGAAAAGCAGGGCTGACAGAGCCTTAGAAAGCAGATTCTGGCCCCACTCCCTTATTTTAAAAAGGGGAGAGGCAGAGAGAGGGAGCTGCTGGCTCAAGGTCACCCAGAGAGCCTGGACTGTGATCAGGCTCGAGTAGTTTGCCCGTGATTGTGCTTCCTTATGTCAGGATGGACAGGTCCTGGGAGAGGGGCCCAGGCCACAGTGGGTGGGGAGGGGCCCTGACAAGGAGGCCGTGCTGCTCTAGGTCACTCCCCTAGGTTCTGAAACGGTGCCTGGCACATAGTATGTACCCAGGAAGAATTTATTGAGAGAGTGAATGAATGAATGGGGTGGCAGGAAGACAAAGGTGCCTTCTCAAGACAGGAGGGTGTCTTTGTGAGACTATGGTCACCTTGACAAGGGGCCCTCAGGGTCTTCCTAGGGCTGAGTCCACATGTCCATCTTGCCTCCTCCAGATGGCAGCGGTGGGGAGGATTCCACAGGGAGAAGGGCTGGCTTTGCAGAAGGAGGAAGGAGGATGGGGTGACTGCTTCTATCAGAACTCTCTGAGGGAGGAGTTGTTTTGGGGGGAGCAGGGGAGCTTTTGTGAGGAGTCCACATGTCCATCTTGCCTCCTCCAGATGGCAGCGGTGGGGAGGATTCCACAGGGAGAAAGGCTGGCTTTGCAGAAGGAGGAAGGAGGATGGGGTGACTGCTTCTATCAGAACTCTCTGAGGGAGGAGTTGTTTTGGGGGGAGCGGGGAAGCTTTTGTGAGTCTGGGGATGCCTGGGAGAGCCCTGAGTCACACTTGCTCAGAGCCTGGGATACCTGGGGGGTTTTGCGGGCAAAGGCCACCTCCGCTCCTCAGAGACAGACCAAGCTCAGCTCAGCTGCTCAGGATCCTGTTGCCATGGAGATGTGGAGCTGGCTCCTCTGAGAGCCTTGGAGGCACTGGGCGTGGCCTGCCCTCAGCATGGTTTGAAGCCTGGGGTAGGGGTGGGGGCACCTTGGGGTAGCAAAGGGGTTTGGTAGGACCTTGTCGGGCACAACACCCACTGACATATGCCATGTGGTTCCTGCTGGCTTTAGAATCCACAGACCTGGGCCTGAATCCCAATTACTAACTGGTGATCCTGGACAAGGAACATCACATCTCTGAGCCTCAATTCCATCACCTGTAAAATGGGGTTGACAGCACTCTTCACAGTGTTGTTGTGACATTCACTTGAGCCTGTCTGTGGAAAGCACGATGCTGAAATGCAGTGGAGACTCGGTGAGTGGTAAGTAACTTCTGTAATTGGGGTTAGGGTTGGGGCTCTGCAGGAGTCTGCCCCAAGGCAGCAGCTCCCTGCCCTTAGCTGCTCTTTGGGACACTCGGGTGAGGCTGGAGAGAGGCCTGACTCCTTCTC
Source organism: Galeopterus variegatus (assembly GCF_000696425.1). Taxonomy (NCBI): domain Eukaryota; kingdom Metazoa; phylum Chordata; class Mammalia; order Dermoptera; family Cynocephalidae; genus Galeopterus; species Galeopterus variegatus. The sequence continues at coordinate 26,058 of NW_007726613.1, forward strand.
CACAGACAGAGGCGATCAAGAGTCAGGAGTTATGTCATCCTTTGAACATGGGCCTGGAGGCTTTGCCGCAGGCGCATCTGAAAAATAAATAATAACAGTGTGAATAATTCACAGAATCCGTGTGAATAATTCACCACGGCCTCCCAAGCACCAGCCGATTAGTCACCACAGACCCAAGCTCCGGTCCTGTCTGCCTCTGGCTGCCCCACTGGCCCTGGGGAGTGTGGGCTGGCCACAGGGGCAGGAGGTAGAGGGCACGCCGGGACACTTGGAGGGGCCCTCTGGAGGCTGCTGGGTCCTGAGGGGGCAGCTGGGGAGGTAGGGCTGATGGTCTCTCTGGTTCTACAGAGACCCATGGGCTGGGGAAGGCAAAGGGTACTGACCTAGGGTTCCCAAGTGAATGGGACCCTGTAGCTGGCCATCTCAAGTCTCTTGTCCTCTCTCTGCATTTTGGTGACTTGTAGTGAGGAGAGCCCCTTCTTGTTATATTTTAGCAAGCAGCCCTGGCTAGCCAGCTCCAATGCAGCACCATTTCCACAGGGACCCCAGGCCGCACCATCTCTTGGCTCTGAAATAGATCCTGAGAAGCCCACACAGACCTCTTGTGTTTCTCCTGGGAGTTAGGCAAGGTGGGGGTAGCATGCCTCAGCTCAGGACTCAGACAAGCCTCAGATCAACCCCCAGTTACTTACTGTGAGATTGGCCAAATGGCTCAAATGTCCCAGGTCTCCATTTCCTTGTCTGTAAAATGGGGATTAAAAAACACCTATGTTATAATGTTGTTATTGTTCTGTGGATGAAATGATGTAATGATCATAAATTGCTTAGTGCAATGCCTGGCACATAGTAAGTGCTAAAAAACAGTCGCTGATATAGATATTCATTATCTCTCCAAAGATAGTGTGTTGGGGACTTGGGATAGGAAGAGGGCTGCTTAGACATTGCAGATGTTCATATAAAACACGATCTGCAGGCGCAAGAGATGGGCATAGATTGCCAGCCAACCCAAAGGAGGGCTGTCTGCTAAAGCATGGGGCCTCCAAGTATATGCTCCACTCAAAACACTAGTCTCCCGTTTATTTCCTCCTGAGCACTTGCCACTTTTGTGATTATCTTCTTAGGTGCTGATCTACTTTTTGATTATTTGCCTTCCCCATGAGGATAGGGACTTCATCTGTCTTGTTCACCACTGTATTCCCAGTCCTTAGAATACTGCCTGGCACATAGTAAGTGCTCAGGAAATATTTGACCGAATAAATGAATTCATCAGGAGGCATGAGATTATGAAGGGCTGCTGGAACAGAGCCCCTCTGTGGGTGGGCCCGGAGGGGTTCTGGGGACAGTAGCTCGGTGTGCAGCTCAAAAGGGGGTAAAGGTGGTTCTGGGGCCAGCCCTGCTAGACTGGCTGCTGCTGATGCTGCCGGGGTGGGATGGTGCCTACCTCCCCCTCTTTTCTCCACCTTCCAGGTAAGCCTTCTGGAGACCAACAGAACAAGGGAGGCTTAATGGTGGCACAGGCTCACTGTGCCTTCCCCAGTAATGATTTAATCGCTTGTTTAGAATATCCTGTGGCATTAATGATTATCCCCCAGAACAGGAGGAATAATCGGCTGTGTTCTCGTGGTGAGCGAACTCCCTGTTAGCAGGGAGCTGAGCCTGTTCTTCTGTAATCTTCCTCTCTCACCTGCCTGCCACTCACTCACAGGGTGATGGAGATGGATGAGCTCATGTGTGCAGAGGAGCTAGGAGGCCACCTGGAGGCTGCAGGGAGTGGGGGAGACCAAGAAAGAGAGACACAGAAATGCACAGACTGATGGAAAAACAGCAAGAGAGAGAGATGATGAGAGAATGATATTGGGAGTCTGTGTTCTTAGGACAAGTAATCCTCAAACTGAGCTGGTAGCTTTCAGTTCCCTCCAGTGGCCTCACTCCTCTTGCTGTTTTGCAAAATCATTTGTGCATGAGTGTATACGTTTCTGCGTGTGCACATGTGGGCATCTCTAGAACAATGGTTCTCAGAGCATGATAGCCGGGCCAGCAGCACCAGCAGCACTGGGACATGTGCTTGAAATGCACATTCTCAGGCCACTTCCCAGACCTACTGAATCAGAAACCCTAGGGTGGAGCTTAGCACTCTAATGAACTTTCTTGGTGATTCTGGTGCTCCCAAGTTTGGGAAGCCCTGCTCTGATGTACGTAGTGTGTAGAGATGTGTGAGATGGATACGTGTGCTATGTGAACACGGTCATGTGTACGTACATGGAGTGTCTGAGCATTCAGACCTCTGTCCCAGCCAGCAAGCTGCAGCAGCAAAGGCCAGAAAAGGCCCAGGCAGATATCAGGCCTCCACAAGGTGCCCAGGACTGGTTGCTTCTTGTAGAGAGGGGGCTCAGTTCCAGCTATCAACTCCCCCGCCATGGCCACCTGTGCCAGCAAGCTGCAGCAGCAAAGGCCAGAAAAGGCCCAGGCAGATATCAGGCCTCCACAAGGGGCCCAGGACTGGTTGCTTCTTGTAGAGAGGGGGCTCAGTTCCAGCTATCAACTCCCCCGCCATGGCCACCTGCCCCTGGGTGGCTACAGGACCCCTTGCCTGGGGAGTCCTGCCAAGGCCTCTATAAAATAGGCTTGGGAGCAGGATCTGCTAAGAATTACTGGCCTTGGCTCTGACACCCCAGTGTGGCTGAAAGAGGAACCATATCCTGGCCCCAGTAGGCCAGGGACTTGGAGTCCTAAGGACCTGTCCCCACCCTCCTCACTGCTGTTGGGTTTGAGGAAGTGAGTCTTCAGGGATTAAGCAATTTGAGGAGGACTATGTAGGGCTAGGGAGAAATGAATTATCCTCTGAGGATGCAGTAGCACCCACCTGCAGGAGTCTGTGGATGATATTACAGGGAGGGGGAGGTCAGGTGGGGTGAGAGAGACACTTAAGGCTCTGAGGGTGGCTTCAGGATGAGGGTGTGGCATGGGGGAGGGGAGGAGGAGAGGAGGAAGAAATTGGCTAAGGGGGGAAGCCACAGGAGGGTGGACACACTAGCAAAAATAAGGAGGGGAGGAGAGGGGGAAAGACAGCAGAGGAGCTGCAGCTCTGGGTGGAGGGGAAGATGAGGAAGGTGAGGTGAGGAGATAGCAGAGTAATGGGAGTGAAGGAGGGGAGGAGAGGGGGAAAGACAGCAGAGGAGCTGCAGCTCTGGGTGGAGGGGAAGATAAGGAAGGTGAGGTGAGGAGATAGCAGAGTAATGGGAGTGGTAATCTCAATGGGGTCTACGCGGGGGACTGGCTGGAGGGAAGTCACCAGGGAGTGGGGGCCATGGGGGACTCTCCCACCCTAGGCTAATCTGAGGGAAGGGGAGTGGGCCTGAAATTCACAATAAATCTGAAACAGATGAGAATGTGAGCTGCTTGTTGTTTTGTATTTAACAAGACAAATAAATGGAAGGAGAATAAATAATTAGGAAGTAATGAAGACCTTGCAAAAATAGCTTTTCCTTTAAAAAGGTAGCAAAGAAAATACTCAGAAAACCAAAACATATGCAAATAGCCCACCTTGGGCAGGTGAGTAAGCAAGCGAAGACCCCAGCCCCTCACAGCCTTTCTGGCCTGGGACTGGGGGTGGAAGGAGTGATTGGCCAGGCAGCCAAATCCTGCCAGCCAGTGGGCAGGTTGAGATCATGTACCTCTCCCACACTTTCCCAGCCTGTGGCTCTCTCTTTGGGGCATTTGGGACCCATTTTGGGGAGACCATGGCAGTCCCCAGCATGATGATGACCTCAAATATCCAGGCCTGAACCCTCAGCATCTCTCGCTTCCATTAATTAGCGCTGGGGACCTGTCATCTACTAATTTCGTGCAGCACTTTCTGAACTGCCTTCTATTTTCAGCTTGTGAAGACCCCGTGGGGATAACAAATTCCAGAAGGTGGACAGCAGCTGTGTAAAGCAGGACTTCCCTTTAGAAATCCTAAATTAAGTAACTCCAGCTTCAGAAGGAAGCTCCTTGTTCTGGACTGATGCTTCCTTATCAGTAACTTGGGAGGTTTGGGTCAACACTGCCCCCTGTGACCGAAGCAATGTTTCCAACAGCCCCTTCCCTCCCATATCCCCAAAGTTCTGAGCTTCAGGGTCAGGCAGACTTAGGCCCAAAGAGGGGCTTTACTCCTTCCTCGTTGTGTGACCTTTGAGCAAGCCATTTCTTTTTCTGTCTTCAGTGTTTCCATCTGAAAAATGAGAAATAATTATATTCTCTACTTCAGAGATTGTTGAGACATGACAAAATAATGTAGGTAAATCATCTCAAATAGTTCCCGGGGCATAGTAAGCAATAGCTCTGTTGAGCACCCACTCTGCCAGGAGCGCTGTTCTAGACGTGGGAGGTAGAGCCATGAGTAAGATGGGAAACCCCTGCCCTCAGGGAGCTTCCATCCCAGGAGGATGTGGGAGATGACCATAAGCCAGGAAGCAAATCAGTACAGTGATTCCGAAGAGTGATACCAGCTGCCTGGGAGGACAACAAAAAGGTGATGGGAGGGTGGGGGACAGAGGGCTCCTCAGAGTAGGCCCCTCTGTTGATGTGCATTTGGGCTGAGACATTTGAGTGGAGAAAAAGCCAGATGTGTGGATCTGGGGGAGGAATTTTTGTTATTAGTCTCAGGATTAGTAAGTAGTTCAGGGCCACAATTTTTGGTATCCTGCATGGTTTCATAGAATTTGACCCCACACCCTTCATCCCACTCTCCCTCCCTGGCAGGTCCCCCCCACCCCTACCTTGGGCTTAGAGTCTGTTAATGGGTCCCAGGCCTGAGAAAGTGGTGGAGCAGCAACGGGGCTGAGAGCTCCGCTGCCTCCTTTCCTCACTCCCACGTTGTCCCTCCCCTGGTTCTCTCCCCTCACTGGCTGCCCAGGGTGATGGATGCCTCCTTCCAGGGCTGAGTCATGTGCTGCCTCTGACAAGCTCTGGGAGATGTCCCTGCCACCACTGCACTCCCTGCTCCTTCCCAGCTCTCTTGGGGAGGCAGATTTATAGGGGGTTTCCCCTGGGGACTGCGTGCGCATGTGCATCCGATTCACTCTGGCTTGGAGGCTGCAGGAGAAGGGGCTGTCACTCAGGGACACTTTCTTCAATGCACAGACGAGGAAACTGAGGTCCAGAAGGGAAGAAGGGGCTCCTGAGATTGTGCTGCCTCTGGGCAGTGGCTGAGCATGGTCTTGAGGCCAGACCTCCAGGTTCTGTCCAGTGCTCTTTTTCCTGGCACACTTGGCTGCTTACCTACATTTAGGGCTTTGTCAGGGTCTTAGCTTCTCAAGTTCCAGAACTAGGGCTGTGCAGCCCCCTGAGTAGCCCCCAGCCCAGCACTCTGTGCAATTAGCTTACATTAGCAGTGACTATCTAGAGTGCCAAGTTGAGGTTTTTGATGCTACACTGGGGCTTCACAGGAAAGAGTATTATAGTTCAGTGCTTCTCAAATTTCAGTGTGCATCAGAATCACCTGTAGGGTTCGTTGAAACACAGATTGCTGGCCCCACCCTCAGAGTTTCCTATTCAAGGGGTCTGGTGTGAGGCCTGATAATCTGCATTTCTAATAAATTCCTGGTGATGCTAATGCTGTTGTTGCTCTGAGGACCACACTCTGAGAACCACTGCTGTAATTGATTAGTGCTGTCTGCTATGGGCATGAGCATAGGGAATTGTGACAAGTATGGCGTGCATTTGCCATCCCTCTTCTAGTAAGACTGCTGAATCTCTGTCACAAATTGTAAATCCTTATTTTCTAGGCAGCCAGAGTAATCTTTTCAAAAAACAAATCTAATCATGTGACTTGAAATCCTTTGAGGACCCCCCCAGACAAAGAGAAAATACCATTATGTGGCCTACAGGGTCTTACGCAGTGTGGCCTCTGCCCACTTCTCCAGCCCATCTCACATCACGTGGCCACATATGTCTCTCTTCAGTCCCTCTCATCAGCTAGCATAACTTTGGCCACAGGACATTTGCACGTGATCTTCCCACTGCCTGGAATGCTCCTACTGCCAGTTGGGCTCCTTGTCTAATAAACTCCAACTTGTTTACAAATTTCAGGTCAGCTATTGTTTCTTCCAGAAGCCATTCCCAACCTCCTTGGTCTAATTCTCCCAATATGGGTTATTACAGCCCAGTGAGACTCTTCTTTGATGCATGTAGCTCACTTCTATTAATTGTGAGTGATTATTTGATTAATGCCTGACCATAAGCTCCAGAAAGGCAGAGACCNAGAGTAATCTTTTCAAAAAACAAATCTAATCATGTGACTTGAAATCCTTTGAGGACCCCCCAGACAAAGAGAAAATACCATTATGTGGCCTACAGGGTCTTACGCAGTGTGGCCTCTGCCCACTTCTCCAGCCCATCTCACATCACATGGCCACATATCTCTCTCTTCAGTCCCTCTCATCAGCTAGCATAACTTTGGCCACAGGACATTTGCACGTGATCTTCCCACTGCCTGGAATGCTCCTACTGCCAGTTGGGCTCCTTGTCTAATAAACTCCAACTTGTTTACAAATTTCAGGTCAGCTATTGTTTCTTCCAGAAGCCATTCCCAACCTCCTTGGTCTAATTCTCCCAATATGGGTTATTACAGCCCAGTGAGACTCTTCTTTGATGCATGTAGCTCACTTCTATTAATTGTGAGTGATTATTTGATTAATGCCTGACCATAAGCTCCAGAAAGGCAGAGACCATGTATTCTTTTTACTTATTATTGATTCCCTAGAGCCCAGCACAGTGCCTTTTACATAGTAAGGGCTCAGTAAATATTTGTAGAAAGAGAGCAAGAGGAGAAGATGTTCTGAATTTCCACTAGGCTTCTGTTTAAGCTTTTGCTGGAAGAGGAAGGGGGGACACGTTCAACCAGTAACCAACAATGTTTATTGAGCACCTACTACGTTTAGAGGTTTGTAGGCCTCAGTGCTCTGAGATTACTTTGCCTTGGACAAAAACAAGCTCTGAGGTGGCCAGCGAGAAAGGGGAAAAGAAACTTCAATTTACTGAATACCGTCTGTGCATTAGACCTTTGTTTTCACATCTGCTACCTCATTGCATTCTCAGAATATGTCAGTGTTATTATTCCCATTTTCCAGATGAAGAAACAGACTCTGAGAGGCCAGGTGAGTTGTATGTGAGGCCAGAGCATGAATCCCCTTCTTCCTTCAAACCTAGAAGGGCCTGATGGGGGCCTGATAAGGAAGAGCATCAATGTTAGGGCAGTTGAGAAGAGGGGCTCTGTGTTCTGATTGGGCAATTCAGACTGTTCTTTTTCTTTTTAAAAAACCAAACTTTTAGGCTGAAGAAAATATTTTGATATATAATACCACAATATTCATGCTTATAGCAATGTGGTCATAAAATATAATTTGTATATCTTTTTATGGAGGAAGGGACCCATAAAGGCAAAAGTGCCTAGTGCCCATGAAAATCAAAATGTGGCCCTGACTCCAACCATGGGAAAAGCCACAGTAGAGCATTTCAGGCAGAGAGAACGGGAAGTGCAAGGGTCCTGAGGTAGGAATGAACTGGACATGACTGAGGAGGAGAAAGAAGGTCCTCATATGAGGTAAGTAGATGAGAGAGTGAGAAAAGAGCATTTCAGGCAGAGAGAACGGGAAGTGCAAGGGTCCTGAGGTAGGAATGAACGGGACATGACTGAGGAGGAGAAAGAAGGTCCTCATATGAGGTAAGTAGATGAGAGAGTGAGAAATGAGGTTACAGGGTCAGATTACTGAAGATCTGCACATTGAGTGATGTAGGCCAAGGTGAGGAGGTGAGCTGGTGACCAAGGGGGTTGCCACTCACTGCTCTTGGGAGCAGAGGGAGATGGGCTGCTTCTCAGTGTCAGAGTGGCTGGGGCTGCACCTAGGCTTACGGGGAACCTCCCTTTAAGGGAGGGCCTGAATGAAAACCTGCCTGCTGCATCTTTCCAGCTAAGGTGCGGGTCCAGGCAGAGCCTGCCTGCTGACAACCCACGTCCCTTAAGAGATTTCCAGGATCCCCCTCTCCAAGAGAAAAAGTGGGCTTTGTCTCTGAGGCATAGTGATGAACAGGTGTTGCTTGGCAGGTGTTTCATGAATAGAAGGTGTTTCTGAGTTGGGGGCTGAGCCCCTCTGTCTTGGCCTCATTTCTGGGGCTCACTCTACCCCTCCCTGGGGCAGCCAGACTTGGAGGGGGGATGGGGCTCTGGCAAGTGAGATACAGTGAGGAGCTATTTAAAGCTGCCGGCAGCTCACCCCTTCTGTTCACGGCTCTGCCGGGTGGGAGCTGCCATCGTCACGCACCCACCGGCGCCTCAGGAACACAGCAGCCCGGCGCACCCACACACACGCACACACACACGGGGAGGGTCTTCCTGCACCTCCACAGGCTGGCAGGGGGTCCTGCAGCTTGTCGGGCAGGGCTGATAAGGCAGGAGTGGGCCATGAACAGCCGCTCACTCCCACCCCATGTTTCCATCCACAGCCCAGAAAAGTGGCATTAATTTAGGTCACTCCTCCCTCCATTGGCTGCAAGCGGAACCAATTAACAGCTTTCCGAGGGTGTTGGTGAAGGCAGGGGACCTTCGGGCCCATGAGGGACTGGAAGTGCTCCTCGCACCCTGGAGGCCATCACCAGCCTTGGGGGAGGAGCTATGAGCACCCTGCCCTGAATGAGCAGTCACCCCTGAAGTGTTCATGACCCGTCCCTGCCTCCATCGCTTACACCTCCCAGGTCCCTAGCAGGGAGCTGTCTGTGGGGGCTGTGCAGGGTCTTCAGGGTTTAAAAGCCATAGAGGCAGCTGGGTCCTGGTATGAATTCAAGCAAGTGACTTAACCTCTCTGGGCCTGTTTCCTTCTCTGTGATGTGGGAGGAAAAAATGTCCACCTCAGGTAGTCATAAAGATTTTACTTGAATTAAAAATGTACAGAGCCTCCCCACAGCCTAGCATAGAGTAAGTTCCCAATGAGTGATAGCATTTACCTATATTATGATGATGATATGTTTTAGAATTGGTCTCCTCTCCCCAAAACCAAAGGGTCATACTGGCTCCCTGCAGGCCCCTGTGGATACAGACTTAAGCTGATGGGTTCTGGGATGGGAAAACAGCAGTGAATTTGGGTTGACTGTCTGTGCCATCTATCGCCTGGACTCGCACTATGCCTGGGCACATACTGGGATTCCCTGTTAAGTCATCAGCCAGCAATGATGACTATTTGAGACCATCTTTGTTCTGATCCTCACCAGCAGAACACCCAGCTCACAGACCCCAGGCTCAGGAGCTACTATGGGCTCGTTCTCAGTGAGAACTGCTGATTTAGCCAGACCAGGACAAGAGGGAACTTGGCCTCTTCTTTCTGGACCAGACAGACAGACAGTTCTATGCAGGGTCAACCCTGAAATATAGAAATGTCCTAAATGGGGCGGGCCACTAGTGACTCACAACGGCATGGGGAGAGGAGAGATGGGGAGGCCTTGGGACTGAGGGATGAGGACTAGAAGCAGCAAAATGAATGACAGGAACAGAGAGGCCTGGTGTGAGGGGCAGGAAGAGGGAGTTCCCAAGGAGGCCCTCCAGTAGCCTTCACCAGATCCATGCCTCTTTGCTTCATTTAATGCCTCCTGCTAACACATCCCTTTCACCTGCATTTGCCATCCCTTGAGCCCTCACACAGTGTCCCATTACTCCATCCAGGGTCCCCTTCATCACACCCAATGCCCCCTTCTCCCCTCTCATGACCCCTTCCCTGAACCCCCTGCACTGTTACCCTTTCCAATCCACATCATTGCACCCAGTGGTGTTACAACCCCCACCCAGCACCTCCATTATCCCACCCAGGGTCCTCTTCAGACAGCCCCAGGTCCTCTGCCAAAGTCCCAGGACTCTCTAGCTCCAGTTCAGCTAGCTCCCTTTTCTGGGTCCCCATCACCCCCTTCCGTCATCATGTTCCACAGCCAGCCGCCTGGGAGCTGAATCAGAGCCATAGAACTAACATTTTGCACACACGTCTCTCCAGATGACAGGCAAGATGGGCCTTCTGCCCTCGGCCCACACACAGCCGTGCTCAGGAAGCACAGAGAGCCAGGGCTGCCCCCCACATGGGTGGGAAGAGGGCTGCGGTGGGGGTAGGGAACGCTTCTCTTCTGGGTAACTAGCCTGGCCCTGGCCCCTCAGGCCTCTGCTCAAGGCAGAGACTCACCTTTTAGGGAGCAGAAAAAGCACCATGTAAGACAGAAAGACACAGGGACTGGTAGAGGCAGCGAGAAAGTTCACATCCAACAGGGAGGGACAAGGAAGGACAGAAGCAAGGTGCGACAGGCAAACAGGGAAGAAGAGGCAGGATAGGGACTGGATTAAGAGAGATCAGAGATAGGGACAAGGAGAGACAGAAATAGGAAGAGAGAAAGGGAGAGGAACTGAAGAAAAAAGCAAACTCCTAAAGGGAAGGGAACGCAGAGAAAATGGGCAGAGAAGAGCAACAGGAAGCAGAGACGCTTGCAAGAGCGCTCAGCGCCGGAGGGAGAGGAGAAGGGACCCTGCAGGCTCAAATAGGGGGAAGCTCTCAGGAGCCCAAGCAAACCCTGAGGGGGGCCTCGGAGATGCTCAGGAAAAACAGAACCCAGGCCTTCCAGAAGGACCGGGGCTATGGCCAAGAGAGAGAGCACAGGCAGTTCCCAGGCCCCCAGGCCCCAGAGGGGAGCCACTGGCAGATGAGCCCAAAGGGAGAGTGGAGGGCCAGGCACCCCCTGACCCAGCGGAGCCTTGGGGTCCAGGACTCCTGGGGCCAACCCAGCGTTCTCTTGCTGTGCAGCGTTGCTTCCACCCAATCGTGTTCCCAACAGCCACTGCTGATTTGAGCATCCCCTATGCACCATGCTTATGGCCATGATCTCTTCCAATCTCCTTTCATACAAAAGGCTTGCAAGGCCAACACCACTGCTACCGTTTTGCAGACAAGAAAACTGAGACTCAGAAACAGAAAGAGGATTTTCTAGACCTGTCCAACTTCACTATGTTATTTATAAGCCTCTGTTTTTGTAGCAGTACCATGAAGTTTCATCTCTGCTTCAACATTTTGTGATTCTGCAGTTTTCCCACTCACCAGCACATGCATGTGGGTGGACCCCTTGGAGACACATACACATATACACACATACAGGTGTCCCCAGAGGGGACTCAGTATCTGTCTTTTGTCTGTACCATGGCTTCCCCACCCCCAGTCCCATCTCCTCTTGCTTCCCCTCCACAATATCTCAGATCACCTCCCTCTAGCTCAGCAGCTGAGCATGAGGATGACATCATTCCTTTTATTTAAAGAAAAGGGCTGAGCTGGAGCTGCAGGAAGGGGGTCCATGCGGGAGCAGGAGCCAACTGACTGGCTGCTCCAACTCCTGGCCTCTTCTGTTCCCTTAACTGCAAATCTCTTGACCTGCTTCATGACCCCTGCCACATGTCCCAGAAGGCCCCCAGAGGGCCCAGCTCAGCATGGCAGTATGGGGGAGACCAATGGGTTAACAAGGAAACAAGGTACCAGAGGTCTGAGATGGTGCTGCCAGCTAGTGTGTTTGTTAAGGAGTCAAGGGACATGCTTTTATTAAAGCCATGCTGCTGGGGAAACTGAGGCTACAGGACATTAAGTACATCATCCAAGGTGGTTATCTAAGCATGGCATCCCAGTAGGAAAGTGATGAGGAGAAGGACTGAATGAGGAACTTACTCCCAGAATCACTAGTTCTTTCTTTTTCACCCTCTAATGGTCAGAGTCTAATCACCTGTTTCTCTCTGGAACACCTGAGAGGGAGCATCATCGAGGAAAGAGCCCCTGGCCCAAGAGTGGATCTGCTCAGCTTCCCCTGAGCTCGCAGTTCCTTCCCATGGCCTGCCTTCCCATCCATGTCAGGACTTCTCAGCAATATCCCTAACTCTTTTATGCCTCAGCCTCACTTTCTCTGGGAGATCTTTTTTTTTTTTTTGAAAAGGTAAGCAAACTGCCCACGTTACACAGCTAGTAAATGGCAGAGCCAGGGCGCAAACCCAGGTCCATCACATTCTAAAGCCATTATCCTCTGCTTCTCACTATTTTGCAGGACTCTCCCTCAGTTCTTTCAGGACCCCACGGCTTCCCTGCAATGGGCTATGTTTGTGTCCCCCCAAAATTCATATGTTGAAATCCTAACCCCCCAGGGTAACAGTATTTGGAGGTGAGGCCTTTGGAAGGTGATTAGGTCTGATCCTATTCAAGGCAGAGCCCTCATGAATGGGATTAGTATCCTTATTAAATAGATCCCAGAGAGCTCATTCACCCCTTCTGCCATGTGAGGACACAGTGAGAAGGTGTGTCTACGAGGAAGCTGGCAGACATTGAATCTGCCAGCACCTTGATCTTGGACTTTCCAGTCTCCAAAACTGTGAGAAATAAATTTATTTTTAAGCTATCCAGTTTATGATATTTTGTTATAGAAGCCCAAACAGACTAAGACATCTCCCAACTCTCTAAAGGGCTGAGAAGTTTATTAAGAGCCCAGAAGCCTCTCTTCCCTGCAACCCTATCCCAGCAAGAGGCTCCAGACCAGGCGATTGGGATCACCTTCAGTCCCGTCATCAGTTCTCAGGGTCTCTGACACCAGCAGCCTTCAGCAAGTCCCTAAAGGGCTGAGAAGTTTATTAAGAGCCCAGAAGCCTCTCTTCCCTGCAACCCTATCCCAGCAAGAGGCTCCAGACCAGGCGATTGGGACCACCTTCAGTCCCGTCATCAGTTCTCAGGGTCTCTGACACCAGCAGCCTTCAGCAAGTCCCTGCCTGAAGCAGGCAGAGCTGCTCGCTCTATATTTTATTTAGCTATTAATTGCCTGCCTTTAAAAGGCATCACAGTGCCACAGTTGTCCTCTGTTTCATGCCCTGATGCATGTTTCTGCATGAAGGGACACGGGGGCAGGAGAGAGGGGCCACAGTCTCCCCAATGACAGCTTTAAAAGCCTGACCCCAGCGCTGAGTGCAAGAGGATGTCAGGTTGTCACCCTGAGAAGCGAGAGGGGGCACGCAGGGCTAGGGCCTCTGCAGAAAGGAGGAGCAAGGTCAGGGCCCTGGAAAGGGCCAGGAAGTGGGGGAGGGGGCCTTCCATGTCCCCACTCACCCCTAGAATGAAGGCCCAGCTGGCAGAGCCTACCCAGAATGCCTTGGTTCCAGTTCTACTCCCAAGCCTGGAGGATTCTGCAAAAAGCAACTGCCTGGGAAAGGACACGGTACAGGACTCAGACAGTCATGTCTGCTGTTGATAAGTAAGGAGACAATATCAGAACCTTGGCTTTGTCCAAGAGCAAGAGATGGAAGTCAAGAGAGATGGGGTAAGGGTGGGAAGGTGGAGTTAAGACAATGAGACAGGTGGTGGATGGCAGCTACATCTCAAGATGGTCCCAGTATTCTCACTTTGTGTTTTCCACCTGTTCAGAAAGTGCACACCTTGGTAGGTGAAGAGAAAACTTGCTTCCCACCATTTCCCAATCACTTCCAGGCCTGGTTCTGAGCCAAATATAACCTCACTCTGACCCCAACCCTCACAACAGCAAACCTATAATTAGCCACAACCCTACTGACTTTCTCTTCATCTCTAACCCTCATTCCAACTACAATTTCAACCCTAATCCCATTCCTCTTACCAGAATCAAGCTGAAGTCTACCCCAAATTCTAACCCTAATAGCAACACTAACCCTAACCCCATTTCCAACCTCAATCCTAATCTATCTCTAATCTTAGCCTATCCATAACCCCATCCCTGACCCTAACCCTAGTCCCTCCTGTAATATCCGTCTCAGATGGAAATTCACCTTCCACTTCTTTCCCAGTCCTTATTTCTCACCTGACCCAACCCTTTCTCCAGCCTCAGTTTGACCCTGGCACTATGCCCAGACCCTGGCTTGGACCCATGGTACCTAGACAAGGCTGACTGCAGGTTAGAGGGCTGCTCTCTTGACCCACCAAGCCATGGGGACTTCAGGGTGATGCCTCCCATTGCTCAGGGTGCTCAAGGTCCCAGCTCTGAGTGTGGGAGTCTGGGTCCCTCCTGCTGTGTTCAGCTCTGGCAACTGACACCAGTGACAGGCCCCCACCACAGGGCAGAGCTGAGAAGCCAAGCTTCTCCTGAGGAATGGCAAGAAATTAGCACTTGGCTGAACCGCCCCTCCACTGTTGCTCCTCACACCTGGCTGGGTAATTTCTACATAGCCAAAGGCTGAGCCTAATGGGCCGCCTGCTTCCAGCCCGGTGGACAATCAGCAAAAGCAGCCCCCAGGGTCTCCCGCAGACGGAGGGGCTCTGCGCTCTGCTAAAAGGATGGCATTTACATTTGTCAGGAGAGAAGGGCACTCTGAAAGCCTGGAATCCTCCAGCCATTGGGAGAGAATGAGCAAGTTAGAGCACTCTGCTGAGCCCCAAGAAGCAGGAAAACTTCCTCTCTGGAGATGGGCAAAGAAGTCATCCTGTTTGTGGCTTGAGTGCCAAAGAGCCTCCATTTGAGCTCAGCAAATGCTGAGTGATTAAGCCTGCAGTGTGTAAAACCTTCCAAAGAGCCTCTCCAAGAACAGCTATGTGTACCCGTGCCCTGTTCCCAGGGCCCACCACCGTCCACCCTCGAGCCACCCGGTGACAAACGCCAGCCGTTGCCACCGCATGGGCTGGCACCCCCCCAGTCCCCTGTCATCACCCACCCCTCTTCCTGGGGTCGGCTTGTCTATCTGCTCAGATGGGGAGCTGGCTGGCCAGGCTGGCCGCCAACTCTGCATTTCCTGCTGGGCCCAGTGCTCTGTGGTTGCTCACCAAAAGCTAACTGAACTTTCTCCAGCTTCGTTTCCCAGCAACTTCCACTTCCTGGGAGGGTGGGATGGTGACTTCCGTTCCCTCCTCCAGGGGAGGCAAGATTGCCTAGTGGTTAAGAGCTGCAGCTCTAGAAGCAAACAGACATGCTTGAGCACTAATCATACCTCCAGCCCCACCACAATTTGCTAGCTGTGTGGCCTTGGCCAAGGAGTCTTCACTTCTCTGGACCTCAGTTTTCTCTTCTGTAAAATGAAGATAATTACAGTACCTGTGTCACAGAGTTGCTTTAAGAATACAGTGGAGGTAGCACACAGTAAATCTGTGTGTGTGTAAAGTGCTGAGCATAGTGGTTGATACATAGTAGGTCCTCAGTAAACACTAGCTGTGATGATGATGATGTGGCTACAGACACTGGTAGTAACTTCAAGATGGGATACCAAGAAAGCAGGTCAGCTTGGGTGCTTCTGGTCATGTCTGAAGCACCCACTCCACTTTCTCTTCATTCCACCAGACATTCTCCCTTCCTCCCCCCCGCACCCTGGACCAGGGAATCCAACCATTCATTCACTCATTCACATCTTCATCTAACAAATATTTATAGATCGATTGCTCTGAGCCAGGCCCTGTGTTGTAGGCTGGGAGATAAGTAAATAAGCTGAGGTCCCTATTCTTGTGGAAATCATGACCTAGAGGGGAGGGGGACCAGCACTTTGTCAGTGCCGGGGTGAGGGGCACACAGAAGGACCCCTAGTCTGAGGGAGGCTTCCCGGGCTTCGCTAAGCTAACATCTGGAGGACAGGTAGGAGTCTGCTGGGCGAAGGGGACAAAGACGGTTCCAGGCAGAGGAAACAGCCCCAGCCCCAGCCCCAGCCAAGCCCTGGGAGGGAGAGAACATGCAGATTTCGTGCTTTGAGCATGTCCTGAGTGGAAGTAGAGTCATAGGCAATGACATGTCATGCAGGCTGCCTTTTGGATTCTTTCCTCAGTGCTTCCTTTGGGGATGGGGCCTGGCCCAATACTTTTCCTTGTCTCTACACACAGCCTTCGTCTCAACAAAGAGACCTGTCCTGAGCCTTTGCCTGCTTGTTGGGGGAAGGAGAGGAGAGGTGAGTCTCAGGAGAGGAGTTTCCACCCTGGGAGTGCCTGGGATGGAAAGCAAGCAGGAGGGGTAACTCCTTAGCTGGAGAAAAAACCTACAGTAACCAGCACCACTGAAGCATTAGCTCTATTTTCCTGCTTGGTCTTCATAACAGCATCACAAGAAGATACCCTTATTAGTTCCATTTTGCAAATGAGGAAACTGAGGCACTGAGATTTTCAGTAACATGCCCAAGTCTTCACACCTACAGAATGTGGCCCTGGTGTCAGTCCCCAGAGCCTGTGCTCTGAACCACCAGGCCACCCTGGATGTGCGGCAGCACTGGAGGGGAGAACCAGGGGCAGGAAGGCAGCAGAGGGAATGGAACCTTCTTGGGTGTCTCTCCTTGGCCTCTCGACCTGCCAGCCTCCCAGACACAGACCTGGGGAGCAAGCGCCCTGCCAGAGCCTGGAGGGACAAAGCCCGCCATTCAGTGCTCTGATGATCTCCACTCCCAGCTGCTCAGCTCCTTGCAAAGCATTTTCCCTTAATAGCCTCCCATTCAGCAGGACGGCTGCAGCCCACATCTGCGGAAACCAGGCCATGGCAACTCCTCCCAGCAGGCCAGCAAGGCCAACGCGGCTATGGTCACCACGTCCCAAGCTGCTGCTTCTTGCTCCATATCAGGAAACTTCCAACCCCCTTACACTCTACCTGCTATTTCCAGGACTCTGCCTATACTGGAGGGACAGAGCCTAAATCCTTTCCCTCAGACCAGCATCTTCTTAACCTTTCTTTGCAAAATGTGTCTGGGGGGTGGTGGTGAGCAGGAGGAAGAGAAGAGCTCCTAGGTTCTAATCCCTCCTCGCCTCCAACTTGCTGTCTGACCTTGAGAAAGTCACTTCTCTGGGGTCCCCTGTTTTTTCAACTGTACAGTGGGAAGGGGGCCCAGCCATGGATCTCTTCTTAACCTTTCTTTGCAAAATGTGTCTGGGGGGTGGTGGTGAGCAGGAGGAAGGGAAGAGTTCCTAGGTTCTAATCCCTCCTCACCTCCAACTTGCTGTCTGACCTTGAGAAAATCACTTCTCTGGGGTCCCCTGTTTTTTCAACTGTACAGTGGGAAGGGGGCCCAGCCATGGATTCAGGCTGCCCAGGTTTGAGTTCTGTATCTACACTAATTAGCTGTGTGACCTTTAACATCTCTCTGAACCTCAGTTTCCTCATCTGTATAAATGGGTTGATCTACCTTAACAGATCTTGACAGGGTTAAAAGAGAGAATCCACATAAAGCACTTAACATAGTGCTTGGCTCACAGTAAACAATCAATAAATGGTAGCTGTAATTATTATTATAATTATCATAATAGGTGTTTTCAAACTTTTTAGCTGTAGAATTATTTTTTCAAGTACAATTTATAAAGCAGAATTCCGCTACTGTGTGTAAAAGATGAACTGGTGGGAGAGGGCTTGTCCACCCCTTCCTCCAGCTCTGACCCACAGTGGTCTCAGGTTTTGACCAGTAAGTCCCAGACCTGGCTCATTATCAGAACATCTTGGGAGTATTTTAAAGCCAGTTTCCCAGGTCCCGCCCCTCAGAGTCTCATTCAGGAAATCTGGGGTGAGTCCAGATAGTGGATCTTGTAACCTCATCCCAGGTAGTTCTAATGATCTCCCAGGTTGGGGAACCATTACAGTTCTTTCTGACTTATTCAGGTGACACCAGGACTTTGGGTACAAGGGCCTCCTTCCCCATGGCTCCCTCTTGGGCTGAGAAATACCCCACACAGGACCAGAAGGTTCCAGTTGTTCCCATTCTGTCTCTCAGCTCTGCCACGGGGTTGGCCCCATACTTTTAAAATTTCATTGACTAACAGTTGAGCATTTACTGTGTGTATTTTGTCACATTATCATATTTAATCCTCAGCAATCCTATGGGGCAGATACTGTAATTATCCCTATTTTATAGATGAGAAAACAGAGTTTCAGAGAGTTTTAGCCACTTCCTCAGTGTCACACATCTAGTAGGTGGAGGAGTCAGAATTTGGACCCAGGTCTGTCTGCAGACTGCAGAGTCCAAGTTCTAACCACTACACCTACTGCCGTTCCATGACCCACAAGTAATAACTGTAGCAGCTGTGGGGTTTCAGCCAGGAAGTCCTTCTCCTGCCAGGGAGGTGGGGACACTCTGAAAAACTCCTGTCTCTCTGCCCCCAGCTCTGCTGTTGGGGTGGGTGGATGAGAGTCTATTGGCTTATGCCTCATACGAGTCTCCCATTGAGGAAGAGCCAGCCCCAAACGCCTTCTAACAGAGGTCAAGATGTTTAAACTTTGAAGGAGGAAGCGGGACTCCGTTCAAAGAGCTCACAAAAGAAAACACCTCAGAGCAACCAAAGTCCTATTTTCGGGAGACCAAACTGGGTCTTTCTCCTTTTCCACCTTCTTCTTTGCCAAAGAGACCTACTGCAGAGCTGTGCGTTCAGGCAGGGAGAGCAGGCAGCACTCCCTCCCTGTCCCCCAACCCAGAGTATGTCCCTTCACTCTGAGATCCATCAGGCTCAGCGCCTGTGTTGGCAGGTGGGAGGGGAGCAATGTCCCACCTCCCTGAGGAGCTGGGACTCAGGGCTCCTCCAGCGCCTCCGCACCACGTGGCGTGGGTGCTGGCAGCAGGAGCTGGGGCTGGTGGCTTGGCCCCCGAACTTCCTTTCCTTCTAATTCTGACTAAAAATAGAGACAACAAGGACAAAACTCATTCTGTCAGACAGTGAGGTAGATGCCTGTGCAGACATAGGCCCCCCTTTTTGGGCATGTGAGACCCAGCCCCCAGCATTCCCCACACCCCCCCCCCTGCTTCTCACAGCCTTCCTCTGTGATGGCAGCCACGGTCCAGGGTTGGGATGGGGGAGCTGCTGCTTTCCCCAAAGTCTCAGTGAACACTCTCATTGGTTTCTGACTTTAGGGAGGGGTCCGGGTCAGGGTTACAGTCCAGAGGAGTGGAAGACCTGACTTTAGGGATTTCTTCTCCCTCTCCCCTCAAGCCATGTGGGGAGAGGATGAGGCTGTCAGTACTAGGCTCCTTCATGCCTTGCAATGTTGGAATAAGGTCCAGAAGCCCAGGAAGCAGAGTGGAGCCCTAGGGTGACAGTGGAGGGGGAGGGGAGCATGTGCTGTAAGGATGTTTTGCACTTCTCAGGGAAGATGATTTTTAAGCTTCAGGGTCCCTCCTGTCCCTTGGCCTTCCTGCAGGTGCTCTCCTCAGGGGATTAAGAGAAACCACTGTTGACCTAGTCCCCTGAGGCAGCCTCACACATCAGAGAGGCCCAGGGATGGGGTTGCGGGGGACTGTACAGTAGGGGTTGAGGGAGGAGCCTGGCCTCACCTCCTGGTCCCCTATATCCCCTTCCCTCCCCAGTTGCCCAGCCTGGAGTTCTGATCGGGGAGAATGCAGTCTCTCTGCAAAGCCCTCTCCTTGAGATCAACGCGCACACACACAACTTCCTGGACACAGCATGAATTTATTAGAGCATACCAGGCAGGTCCTGAGGGCATGAAAAACTGGGGAGATGGAGCTGGACAAGGTGAGGAGCCTGGAAGGGAAAGCAAAAAACAATACCTCTACCATGGTTTCTTGTCACTCAAGAGGATGGTTTCTTCCTGGAGCAGAGACCAAGCTTGTGACCTCTTCTGATTCACCCCTACCCCAATCCATTCCAGGCACATAAAAAACTAGACCAGTGTTCAATTGCACAGGGGGTGTTGAGAAGTAGGAGAGAGGAAGCAGTTTGCTGTTGTAACACTAGTGCCTGGAACAGTGCCTGGCACATAGTCGGTGCTTGGGAACGTCTGTGGAATGCGTGAGTGAAAGAATGAGTAAATGAATGAAGGGGATGCAGTCCTGACCCAAGACAGGCAGGGAAACATTAAAGCCATCATTATGGCACTTTTTCAAGAGGGCTGGACAAAAAATTAGAGCAAAGCATAAGCTAATAATCTGTTGCCTTTTCAAACCAACCCTCTTTCAATATTTGCTCAATATTTATTTGGAGGAGAGGCTGCTCAGGGACTGGGTAGGAAGGGGGTCCTAGCTGCAGCCCTTAGCCTTTCCTCCATCAGTCTAAACAATTCAGTCCTGGCCCTAACCTTGCTGGCGCCACTGAGTTTCACTGAAACCCCTCGGTTCTCCAGGACCCCCTCCAGAAGGGAAAGGAGTTTAAGGAACAACTGTTGTAGCCTGAGTACCCCAAGCACCCATGAGGATCTCACCTCTGTACCCAGCAGCTTATAGAAGTGTTCCTGCCAGCCCTCACCCCCACCCTGCACTCCTGCCTGGTAAATACTCTTTCATCCAACTCATTAGGTGACCAGTGAAGCTTTAGCGACCTTAGAGATGGGCACCCCAGGAGAGTTGCCTGGTGCGCTGCCCGCCATGGGATCTCTTCTCCAGGTGACTATGGAGGGGAGGGGTGTGGAGGGGGATTTACTCAGTACCCTCCTGAGCTCCTCACAATCTCCCTTTCTTGTACCTCGGAGGAAAGGTCAGGATGGGGAGTGTGTAGAAGGGACAAACCCCATGTTTCCAGCTCTGGGCAGGGGAGAGGAGAGTAACCAGCTGCTAGAAGGGATTCCCACTCCTTCTCAGTGAGTTCTAAGATCAGACCTGTAGCTCTTGACCCCCAGTCTGCAGGGGAGCGTCCTGAGCCCCAGGAGCAGTGAGCTGAGGTGGATGGCATTAGAGCCGTTGAAGTAATGCTGTCTGACTTCTATTCCCTGGGGATGCCTGGGAAAACCAGATGTCTGGCCAATGAGGTGATCAGCAGAGCAAAATCTTTAATACACAGTCATTCACTTCCTTTTCCTCTACTCTGCTTACCTCGCCCTCCCCTGCTTTCTGTGTCCAGCCCCCATTCCCACCTCAGCCCGCCTGCCCCCTGCACTCACAGCCCCCCTGCCGCTGCCTTCCCATCCCCCAGCCCCACAACCAGCTTCTTCATCCCCTCATCAGCCCGCTGCCACCTGAGCAGCCATAAAATGAAACCTTTGAGCACCCGTGCAGATGAATGAATAATAACAACATTAACACTTGTTATTTCTTGAGCACTCACTGTGTGCTGCGCACTAGGCTAAATACTTCATGTGCATTATCTCATTTACTCCTCACAGCAACCCTGAGATATGGGTACCATATGCTATTCAGGGCATGGCTTTGAGGTCAGAGTCCTGACTTTGTCTCTTACCAGCTGTGTGGCCACAGGAAAATCACTTAATCTCTCTGAGCCCTTGTTTTCTCATCTGTAAAATGGGAAGATTAACACTTATACGTTATAGGGCAGCTGTGTGGCCACAGGAAAATCACTTAACCTCTCTGAGCCCTTGTTTTCTCATCTGTAAAATGGGAAGATTAACACTTATACGTTATAGGGTTGTAAGGATTAATGAGTCAGTATATTAAGACTCTGAGAACAATGTGTGAGGATGTAAAGAAATAAAGTGCTTAGCACCGTGCCTGGCACACATGCTGGTTTGTGCAGGCTGTTATAACAATTATTATCCTCTTTTGAGATGAAGAAACCAGGGAGGTTAAGTCATGTGCCAAGGTTATGTGTGGCTAGAACGTGGCAGCATCAGGATTCTAATGGAGGCCTCCTGAGTCCTGTCTAAAGGGCTGCAGGCTGGGGCCTGGTCAGATACTCCTGGCCCCTCCCCCTCCCGTTTTCCCCTCTCCCCCCAGGGTCATAGGCTCCTTTTTTTCCTTGCCTGTGGAAAGGAAGCTGGGACTAAACGAACTCAGGAGAGCCTTGTGCCTCCCTAGTGACAACCAACATCCCACAATGCTCTTGGGAATGTGTGCACACGCCCACCTGCCAGGCCTGGAGGAATCCAGGCTTTAGACTTGAAAGGTAATTCAATCCCCCAGTGCTCCCTCCCCTCCCCTGCTGCACTGGGTGTTGGAGACAGCGGAGACACAGACCCAGTTTCAGAGGAACAAGTCCACAGTGAGCTCAGCCTCGCTCAGACACAGCCCCCTTGTTGGAGGCACTTGCTCTGCACCTTGCTGCAGTTACTGGAGACACAGCCCAACCCTGGGTCCAACACTCACCCACCTTACCCTGCCCACCACTGGCTTCTCCAGCCTCCTCTAGCCTGGCCAACCCTCCACCCTCGCCTCAGCTACCCTGTCCAGGCTCTCCATCCCTCTCCCTTCCCCACCCGAGGAAGCTACCTTTTCCTGCTGTTCATTCCCTTTCTGCCCAGACCCCAGACCCAGGGCGACTTCTCCTCAGAGTAGACCCTCAACAACTTCCACTATGTACCCACTTCACCCAAGGCCAACCTTTTTTCTTCCACCCACTGGCCTAGCTCAGTCTGGGCTCTGAGACTGATGCCAGCACCTAGGGCTGGGGCAGGAGAAAGCCTGGTGCAGCTCAGAGCTCCTGTTAAATTAATAAGGAGTAGTAAGCCAACGTGTAATTAGACAATGAGGGATGTGCTCCTTGGGCCTGCCCTGGGGGAGAAGGCTGGAGCCTGCCCACATGCCCCTGCACACCTCCAGCCCCCCCCCCGGCCCCCCCCCTCCCAGGTTCACCCTGTCTTCTGTGGCCAGCTCTCCAACCTGTAGTCCCCCATTCACTCTGCCCCAGGGCCTTCCCCACTCAATCCTGCCCTGGCTTCATCCCTAGCCTTCCCCACGGGGCAGAAGGAGCCCATTCCCTGCAGTTCTGGGGATCCAAAGTCTCCTGGTGTCACAACTTCCTGAGGGGCCAGGTCAGTCCCCCATCTCCACCCAGGCCTTGATACTTGGAACAAGAATTCTCCCAAAGGAACTTACAGCAAGCCAAGCCCCCCACCTCTCCTGCCTACCCCATTTAGCTTTTGCACTCTGTCCCCCTCCATTGACATTCTCTCTATTCCCTCCACCCATTTGGCAGGGGGCCTGTGATGCCCCTCAAGGGACTCTCCCTATTCCAGCCAGTCGCCTATCCTCTTTCCCCTCCAACTCCTAGGAGAGCCTCTTGAGTGACTGGAAAGCACACCTGGTCCTCCACACCCCCACTGCTCACAGGAGGGAGCATGTTGCCCTCCAGTGGCTCTGGCCAGCAGTGGCCTAGGGAAGGAAGGGTGACCAGGCTCCTTGGAGTCTCTCAGGTTCAGTCCGTCTGGGGGCAGAAGCTGGGGAGGGAGAGTTCTGCCCCTACTGCCATGCATTTGTAGGCTGGGTGCTGCCTACACTTCCCAGCAGCCCAGTTAGCTGTTATCCTGTTACTCCAATGGGCCTGTATGTTCCGGTTCACCCCTCCCTCCTCCCAAAGTATCAATTAATTACAAAAATGGCAATAAACATGACCAACACTCTTGCATGCTAGGCAAGGGTTTTACAAGCATTGGCCCACTCAGTCCGCACAGCAGCCCCAAAAGGCAAGCGCAGTTGCTAACTCCACTTTGCAGATGAGGAAACAGTCTCAGAGAAATCAGATAATTTTCTGGTTCACTTAGCTAGGAGGGGCTGAGTTAGGAGTCTGACTCTAAAGTCCACCTCTTCACCAGGACTTATTTTGTCCTAATGGTTATTGATGGAGGTCTATAAGTAGGGGGAGGGGGTCACGGTTGGGGGAGGGGTGTGGCACATATTGGGTCATGAGGTGGGAGGTGGGAGATGTTGGAGTGTCAGGAGCAGGAGAGGATTCCCAAAGGTGATTTCTATAAGTAGGGGGAGGGGGGTCACGGTTGGGGGAGGGGTGTGGCACATATTGGGGCATGAGGTGGGAGGTGGGAGATGTTGGAGTGTCAGGAGCAGGAGAGGATTCCCAAAGGTGATGTGAGGAGGGGATGTGCAGCCTGGGTGGGGGGAGAAGTGTGTGAGGGGGTGAGGGTGAACAGGAGGGGAGGATGTAAGGTATGCAAGAGGTTGCAGGAGGTGGAGCAGTATGGGGCTGAGGTGCAAGGGGTGAGCAGGTGAGGGGTGAAAGGGCAGGGGGAGGGTAAAGCAGGAGGTGGGGAGAGTGTCAGGTGTGTGTGGTGTGTGAGGTGGATGGAGGGGGGAGGCAGGAGGGGTGCACTGGGTGAAAAGGCAGCGCAGGATGAGTAGGAGGTGGGGGTGCTAGGTGTGGAGGTGGTGTAAGGGCATGAAGTGGTTAGGGGAGGAAGTGAGAAGGGCATTAAAAGGCCTGAGGATTGTGCAGGGCCCTGAGGATCTGGAGGACTGAGCAGGGGAGAGGAGTGGAGGATGGGTACTGGTGGCATGGGGAGGGGTGGATAGGTCTGAGGGGCTTTGACAGTTTGGCTTTTGTCCCTGTCCACATCCCCAGCTGCTGCAGCCCCCACCAGACCTGGCATTACTGCCAGGCTCATTTCAGGGATGGGTGGAAATTTCCATTTCAGCAAAATCCATTTGTAAAGCCCTGGAGCTTTGAGCCTCGTTCTGCTCTGCCCGCCTGCCTCTGCCCGTCTGGCTCCGGCCGGCCAGGCTAGCCCCACTCCCTACCCCAGTCCTCCCTCTGCTCTCCCTCCCCAGCAGGCAGAGCATGGGCTCAGGGCCTGGCCTCCCCAGACCCTACTCCAACCCCACCACTATAGCTTACAGAGGACCCCACCCCTGCCAGGCATCTTGACATCCTGGGATGCCCCAAGGGTCTGTCAGGTGGTAGAGGTTGGTCACTGCCTTGCCCTCAATTAGGGAACCCACAGCACACAGCCTGCCACACTGCCCCCCTTTCCCAGTTGAGGGTGGTTGTGACATCACAGTGTAGCAGAATGGGAAGAGCCCTTCAAGATAATCCTATTAAGAACCTTTCATTTTATAGATGGGGAAATGGAGGCCCATAGAGGAAAAGGTACTTACTTGTCCAGGGCTGGTGTGCAGAGCCAGAATGACCACATTGCCTAGAGGAAGAATTGTAGAATAACAGAGTCGTGCAAACTCATGCAAATCCTGACTCTGCTGAAGACGTGACTTTACTTCTCTGCACCTCAGTTTGTTTATCTACCAAGCAGGGCTCATGACCATTCTCCCAGGCTGGTGTGATGATGCAGCAAAGTGGGGGTGGTAATAAAAGCCTCTGGACTCTCGAGTCTATGGGAGAGGCAGGGGAAACATCAGTTCTAGATTCTGGCCATAGGTGTCCAGACTCCCTTGCCTTGCTCCACACCTTCTCAAGAACTGCAGAAACTACAGGAAACAGCAGGGATGACATGGCCAGGGATTGAGGCTCTGGGTGGGAAGATGAGCTGTGGTCTCCTGGGGTAGAAAATGAGGGGACAGCTTGGGGCCATCTCACTCGGGCCTCTGGGCAAGTCTTTCATTCCCCAGCCCAGAGGGAGTGGCCACTCTGGCCTAGGAGGGAAAGTGTGGGTTCTCTGGGTCCAAGTCAAAGCCCTATGATGGGCAGAAAGACTGAGCTCCCCTCTGGCAGGGGCAAGGTCTGTCTTGCTCACCTCTATATCCTGTCATGGCACCTAGTACAGAAGGTAGAGTCCTCAGGCCCTGCCACAGCTGGAAGCAGCTCAGGACAGATCTTAGGAGCTGGTATAGGGAAAGCATGAAGGCCACCTGACCTAGCCTGCTCTCTGAGCAAGTCCCACATCCTAGGCACACACTGTAGCACATGCCCTGGCACATGTTGAAGCCAACCTCAGCTGTAGCACATGCCCCAGCACATCCTCCAGCTGCTGCCCTCCTCCCCCCAGCCCCCGCAGGAATCCCAGGCCCCATCTGCTCCACTTCCAAGCATTTCCCTTGAACATCTGGACTGCTCCTGGAATCTGGCTCTTGGTTCCATCCAGAGGGATCTGCTGAAGGGAAGAAGAG
Source organism: Galeopterus variegatus (assembly GCF_000696425.1). Lineage (NCBI taxonomy): Eukaryota > Metazoa > Chordata > Mammalia > Dermoptera > Cynocephalidae > Galeopterus > Galeopterus variegatus. The sequence continues at coordinate 51,748 of NW_007726613.1, forward strand.
ACTCCTGAGTCCCATTAGTTCTGAGCTGGGGCCAGGGGAGGCCCTGCCTGACCCCCACTCCCAGCCTGCAGCTGCCAGAATGAGCAGGCCTAACAGGACTCTGGTTCCTATCTTCTACTCTTCCTACCCTTGCACACTCCCTCACCAGTAGGGTTGTAACTACCCCCTACTTTCACAACACACCCTACACAACCTCCCTAACATTTGCCCAGAGGTCACGCTGTTCTCTGTGCCAGGATCTGCTCGTGTGTTTAGCTTTGCCTTCTACATACAAAGGTTCCCAGAGCTCCCCAACAAGGGCTGTGCTTCAAAAGCACATGCACACCTTCCCCCAACCCCCCAGGACAGGATGCTCCTCCCCCTTCCCAAATCCCGGGTGATGGCATTTGGGAGTCAGGGAGACCAAGGCTTTTGGTCCAGGGCAGGAAAAATTCTGAGTCTCACCTCAGAGACACCCAGTCTAAGAGGGCCAGGCTGGGAATGACCTTCACCCACACCCTTCCCTTTCCCCACCCCCTTTGCCCTCCTTCCACCGCACGTGCTCCCTTGCCCTCCACTAGCAATGCAAAGTTTTTGTTTTGTTCTGTTTTATTTTTGGAGAGGGCCTCTCCGTCACAGGATGCTCTCCATGGTCCTGAATCATAAAGCCCGGGGCAAAATTACTTCTCCTTAACCTTGAGGAATGGGTCACTCCTGGCAAACATCTCCGAGGCATAGCGACACCGGTACGGAAGAAGATGACAGTGGAAAAGGAAGAGCGGAGAGACATACAACAGAGGCAGAGGGTGTGAGACACATAGAGACAGAGAGAAAGGGACCAGTGTGAGACTGCCAGGAGGAAGAAAAAGTGGTTTTTGTCGTTCCTGCTAGGAAAGGTCATCTTCCCTTTGGGTACTTGGGTGTGGGTCAAGGCCCCCTCTCTCACCCTACCCAAATGCCAGCTCCTGTTTGCCCCTGCAACCCTCTCGCTGCCCCACCTTCCAGTTCATTCTCTCATACTTTGTTTCCAGCACCTCCCTGACTTGGGGTCCCTGTGTGTTGGGGACCACGCAAAGCCCTAGCCCTAAGGGCTCAGCTGTTGCTGCCTCCTCCCTGAAAGCCAAGAGAGGGGACACCTCTCCAGACTTCTCCCGTCCTGTGCCCCGCCGAGAGCAGGTCTCCGACCAAGAGGGCCTGCTCGGTCTCGCGAAGAGTGGCGGCCGCCCCGCTTCTGGTCCCCTTCTGAGTCGAGGGACGCCTGCAACTCCAGGGGAGGGAGGACACTTACGGACGACCCCGCCTGAAGCCCCCGGGACCGCGTCTGGAAGGAAGGAGCTGGGGAAACAGAAGAGGAGAGTGGAAAGCGGTTCCCTCTCGGGTATGGCTGTTATTATTTATTTATTCATGTGTTTTTTATTAAGAAAGAGACGTCGGCCTAATCAGCGAGGAGCCCGGCGGGCTCTGAGGGGCGGAGCTGGGGTAATGGGGTGCTGTCCATGCACGCAGGACCCCTCCGCAACCGCCGGGGACTCCCGTCGGCGGCTGGAAGTCCCGGGTCGCCTCGGAAACCTTTCCTTGGCGCCCGTCCCTCTCCCTCCCCGCCGCGCCTCTGCAGGTGCCCGATGGTCCCCTACACACACCCGTGCCCCTCTCCCCTGTGCGGGGACGTTCCTCTCTCATCCTCACTCCTACCCGGTTCTGCGGACGCCGGAGCCACTGCTGGAGCCCCCAAGGC
>NW_007726613.1:54876-56178 GCF_000696425.1 Galeopterus variegatus
AAGGACCCAGCTGAGGGAACCCCTTGGGGTTTCATAGGAAGGGGGGCTCTGGCAACCTGCATATACATGAGCAAAAGGCTACAATTTCCATCATGCTTGCCTTGATGTCCAACAGAAGCTGGAAAACAGGAAGCGACTGTCCAGCAAACATCAGCAGAGCCCTGCTATGTGCCAGGACCAGGGACAGGAGAGCATACCCAGTAAGCCAGCTCCGTTTAATGGTGGCTGGGGATGGAACAGCATAAACATCTTAGCAGCACCTGACTATTGAGCATGTAGTTACGCCAGGCCTCGAGCTTCACAGCATTATCTCATTGCATCATTACAGCCCTACAAAGTACACACTGTTATCATCCCCATTTTATTTATTGAATACATTTTATTATTACGGAAGTAATACATGTGCACTGTGCAAAATTTAAAAACACAGAGAGCAAAAATATAAAAATAAAAACATCATTTTCCTACCACCATTAACACCTTAATGTATATCTCTCCAGGTCTTTTTCTTGCATGTATTTCTTTTTACCAAAATGTGATTGCATTATACATGCTGCTCCATGATCTCCTGTTTTTTAGCCAACAATCTCCACCTTTTCCATTTCAGTACATTTTCAGCCCTTTTAATACCCAGACGATACACAAATTTCCACAACTTCCCCCCACCCCCCAAGTCTTTATAGTTGGTTTGTCAGAATCCAACACAGGGATGGCATCTGATCATCACGTGATTACATTGCTTAATATGGTGCATATCCCCCTCCCCCCCCTTTTTTTTTGCCATTGACACATTGAAATATCCAGGTCAGTTTTCCTACAGAATATCCTTCCTTCCTGCTGTCTGATTATTTCCTTGTGCTGTTGTTTAGCTTGTGACACTATTCCAGTGTTTCCTGTAACTGAAGTTAGATCTAAAGGCTAGAATGATTCAAGTTAAACATTTTTGGCTAGAATACACGTGAGGTGATGTTGTAGACTTCACTTTGCATCACATCAGAAGACACGTAATATCTAATTCATTCACCGTTAGAAATGCTTAAAGGAACACCAGCTGATGACAGTTTTTATTTTCTCCCACCTTCCTTCTAGAAAATAATGTTTGTGGGTTACTCTGACACCAAACAAATGTTCATTTCCCCATCAACCATCCACCTAATGGTTATTAATACCAATCCATAATCCTTGCTTGATTACTCTTATTTTTAAAGATGAGAGAACTGAGATTTGGATTGGGGAACAGAGTCACTCTAGCTCACACAATCAGCAAATTAGGACTCCAGCTAGAAATCCAGTTTTCTTCTT
>NW_007726613.1:57467-74523 GCF_000696425.1 Galeopterus variegatus
CCTCCAGCCTCTGCACCCTGTTAATCCTTCCAAGCTCTGCCCTCCCCTTTCCCCAAGCCCTGCACCTGATGCCCCCATCAGAGCTCCTCACACTTGGACAACAACTACAGTTTATGAAACACTTCCCTTTTCTCACATTTACGTAGTTGGAGCCCCACAACTACCCTTTGAAGGGGTGAAAAGGCAGCGCAGGATGCAGACATTGAGGCTTAGTGGGAGACCTCTGAACCCAGACCTGCCTCTCTCTTGCCCCAACCAGTGTTTTCAAGGTGAGACCTATGGCCCTGAGCAAGATCAGAACTAACCCCAGAGGTGGTGCTTTGCTGCCATTTGGAATGTGAGGCTTGTCTCTGGGTGGGGCCTGTGGCCTGAGCCAGTCTGAGCCTGGAGCAGGGTCTTTGGGGTCAGCCTTGTATCCTCCAGCCCTGTCAGGGAGCAAGTCTCTGAAATGTCACCAGCACTGAGGGCATCCTGAGAAATGTCAACAAATGCTGATTTGGGTCCCTTGGCAGAGGGTGGAGCCAGCCTTTCTCTGCAGAGCCTCTCTCCACCGTTTCCCTGTTCCCAACTGCAGAAGGAAGAGAAGTCAAAGAGCCCTGAGAGTTTGCCTGGTCTAACACCACCATTTCATGGATGAGGGAACTGAGACCCAGAACTCACAGAGAAAATCAGCAATTTTTTCCCTGGAAACATAGAGGATTAGTAATGGATCACTACCTATCTATCCTATTCCCCATTCTCTACCACCTCCTCTTCAAGCCTTGGAGCCTGGACCCTCTTGAGTTAAGACCCAGATTCCCAGAAGCCAAGGGAACAGAGGGAAGGCCTGGGGAGACAGCTCAGGGCTGTGGGCCCAGCAGGGACTGCAGTAAGGAGGACAGCTTGAGCCAGCTGCCACACTGGCCTCTGTCCTCCTCACCCGCATACTGGACTGACACCTGGACTAGGCTCTTCCTGCCAACTCCAGAATGGAGAAAATAAAGGCCCCATCAAATGGCAAAGGCAATGATACAGTAGCCTCCATGTCCCCTGGGAACTGACCACCTTCTCCAGGCCCTGTGTGGCTGGCGCTCCTCCCACCTCTTACCTTCCCTCTGTGGGAGCCTCTTGTTCTATTACCTGCCAGACTCTAACCAGCCCAGTCAGTTCTACCAAGGCTCCATCCATTCATTTTCACCTCTGCTGGGTGCAAAGGACCCCATATCACCATCTCAGGGAATCTTCCTCAAGGTCCTGGGGAGTCTGGGCCCTGTTTTTAGCTGCAGAGTCTGTGTCTTCCTCTCTCTGGCCCTCTCACAGTCACATATACAGTTGAAGTGCACAATGACTGTTCTTAGTCCCCTCTGTGCTGTGCTGGCCTCTGTTTTCATTGAGAATAGGAGTCGGGTGAGGGGAGGGCCTGAGTTGGTTCCATCCTCATCTTCCATCCCTGCCCTATCACAGGTGAACAGTAAATATTCATTGAATAAGTAAATACTCAGGTTACAGATCAGGCCACACCTACATTTAATAGTTTGTAGTTCTGCCTTGAAGCACTGAGGTTGATCTTCTCCACAGACTGTAAGCTGCCTGAGGACAGGGACCATGTCTTTCTGATTCACTTCTGCATCCTTAGTGATCAATCCAGCACCTGGCCCACAGCAGGTGTCTAATAAATAATCCTGATGAAAGAGGATATGTAAATGAAAGAATGCATATATGTATACATGAATGAATGAACAATCTAAGCAGGCAAGGATTTTTATCTTCTTGTTATGATGAGAAAATTAGATTTAGGAGATGAAGGAAACCTGGAAAAGGCTTCCCAGATGGTAAGTGGTAGAGTCAGGATTTTAATGTAGGGAAAGCCGGCCCAGGAGGCTTGGAGCTACTGACCAGGGAGTAGGTGATAGGGTAGGGTGGTGGGCTGGATGGGGAAGCCTCAGGGCTGAGATGAAGAAAGGACTTTCTTGGAATTTTCCTGCCTTCAGGTGGAGAAGCAGGGAAGCCTAATTGTTTTTTATTAGCTCTTGGAGTCGGGTCCATAAATCAGGCTCCGTTGAAGACACGGATGCATCCTCTGAGACTGGGTGTGACTTGAATGAAACTCCCAATGATATGAAGAGGTTTGCAGCCTCCACGTGCAGGTGCCCATGCCACCCCTGCTCAGAACAGAAGGCATTGCTCAACAGGGTCTGCCAGTCAGCTGCGGTGCTGGAGGTGTGCAGGGCCCCAAAGGAGGAGCAAGGGAGGGAAGTGGTCCAGGAACAGCAGCCGAGCCCAGGGAGCCAAGCCGAGCTGAGTGGGAGGGTGGCAAAGGCCCAAATAGCCTTCCTTTGGTGAATTCAATTCCATTCACCATTTATCGAGTGCCTCCCTTGTGCCAGACGCTGTGCTGAGCACTGGGGACCCTGGGATGGCTCGTATGCAGGAGGAAGAAAAGGAGAGGCAGCTACAGAGACAATTATCACAACATGGGTGATAAGTGCTTGAGAGGGACGTACAAAGTGCTCTGGGAGCTCAGAGCACCAGGCCATTAATTCTTGCCCTGGTGGAGAAGGATTTTGGAAGACTTCACCAAGGAGGAGGTGTTTCAGCTGGTTGGGTCAGCTGGGTTGGAAGAGGGAGGGAAGGGCACTGCAGACAGAGATGAGTATGTGCAAAGGAAGGGGGGTATGAAAGAGGAGCCAGAAAAGTTCTGGATGGCTGGGGCAGAGAGGGAGGCAGAAGGAGAAACTGGACAGGTTGCCTTAGGCCAAAATTTGAAAGGCCATGAATGGTCCTACTGGAGAATTTGGACTTGATCCAGTCGTGGGCAAAGGGGAGCTATTGAAGAATTTTAAGCAGGGGTGTGACAGGACCAGATTTGTTTTAGAAAGCCTTCTCCAGGGGAGACAGAATGAGCCAGGACTGTGGCCAAGGGGCAGAGAGAAAGGAATGGATTCTAGGGACATTTTGAAGAAAAAAATAGGACTTTTCCTTCCTAAGTAATTCTTCTGGACTTTCTTGCCTTTCTACACAGGCTCCTAGCTCCCCTGGGAATGGAGGCTGCTCCCTGCTTCTCTGAGTCTGGTGCAGGCTTCTGCATTCACAGGACTGAACCTACAGGGTCTGATTAACTGATGAGAACAGAGCAGAACCGACTGTCAGTGGTCGAACAAGCTGGTGACTTCTCTTCGACTCCGTCCACAAGCCTCTTCAAGGCCCAGGCCTCTGGGGAAAGCCCAGAAGGTCCTCCCCTCCCTCCCATCCCTTATCTCCCTCTCCTCCCTCCCCCTCCTCCCCAGAGCCCAGGCTTTCTTGCTGGGAGGCTCTCAGAGCCAGCAGAGCTGTGGATGAAATGGTTCGATGGCTCCAGCCCAGCTGCTGCCATGGCAACCAGGCTGCCTGCCAGACCCACAGTCAGGAGCAGGCCCAGCTTTCCTGCTCCAGAACTACAATTCCCAGAATGCAAAGCACTTGGGGCTATGAGGGAAACCCCCCTCTTAGATGGATGTCCAGTCAGAGCCTTCCAGCTTGGGAGACACATATGGGCACCCTTAGGAGAACACAGTACAGAGCATCTCACTTGGGGAGGGGTCAGAGATCGGGGGTACTTCTGGGAGGCCTGGGAACCCTTTCTTATGGTAGCCACTGGACATCTCAGAAGGAGGCCAATGACTAGAGGCTGAGAACGGGTACTAGTACTGCCTTCATCACCAACCTGCATTGTTGCTTGAAAATGTTCTCTCGAAAACTGCCTGCTACTCTTGATCTCTACTGCCACCTCTGTGGTCCAAGCCTGGATGGCTGCAATGCACCACTAATTGGTCTCTTTGCTTCTGCTTCAGCCCACTTCAGCCCCTCCCTTCATTTTTCATACTGAAGCCTGAGTGACCTTTTCAAAGTGCAGTTCTGACCAGATCACTGCCACCTATACCCATCCCCTGCTGTTTAAACTCTTCCGTGTTTAAACCCTTTTCTCTTAGATGAAGAAACAAATTCCTTACCTCAGCCAACTAGGTCCTGCATGGTCTCATCTCTGTCTGCTTTCCAGCCTCCCCACTCACCCCACACACACCTTTTCTCTTAGATGAAGAAACAAATTCCTTACCTCAGCCAACTAGGTCCTGCATGGTCTCGTCTCTGTCTGCTTTCCAGCCTCCCCACTCACCCCACACACACCAGCCCCCCTGGACTTTTGTTTCCTTGTAGAAGCTATGTTCCTTCCTGCCACAGGGCCTTTCCACATGCTGCTCCCTCTCTGAAACACTTTTTCCTCACTGTCCTACACACACTTCTCTACCTCAGAGAAATATCATCTACCAAGGAACCCTCCCCTGACCTCCCTGACTAGACCAGATCCCCCCTTTATGCATTCTTGTTGGCACCATAACCTCCCCTTTATAGCTCTTGTCACAGTTGCACTTTTACATTAATTTGTACAATTATTTGACAGCGATGCATCTCCCTACCAGATTACAGCCTCTGTGAGAGGAAAGAGTGACTTTTCACCTGCTGCTGCATCCTCAGGGTATAGTAACACACGGCAGATACTCAAGAATCACGTGTTGAAACAAATAATTCTGTCTAATTCTCAGTAATCCCACCCGAGTGCTCACCATGTACCATGGACTGTGGGCAATAGTGCCAGGGAGATGGCAGTGGACAAGACAAGCATGTGTGGCCCCCCCCTATCGTGGAGCTCACAGTCCAGTGGAGAAGACAGACATTGAGTATATAATGACCAAAGTGCTGAGTGTTGCAAATGGTAAAGGATGCACAGCCATGGTGGCATAGAGCCAGGGGACCTGAAATGGTCCATCAAGAAAGTGAGGTAGGAGATACCAGGTAAAAGGGATGGAAGACTGTAGAAGAGCATTGCAGCAGAGGAAGCAGCATGAGTGGGGATGCTGGAGAGAACACGGATTGTTTGGCATGAAGTAAGGCCAGAGTTGCTGTAGTGCAGAGTGTATGGGAGGTGGTGGTAGTTCTGCCTACATGCTTTGATTTTCCTGGGCAGAAGTGGGACAGGATGAGCTATCTTTTTTAACTGGCCAGAACTTGGTTTTTATACTCATCCCTCCTGTTCTCCGGCCCAGGCTGAGACCCAGCATGAACATATCCAGGCTATCCCACTGCTCAGGCACAATGTCCTTCACCCCTGAGCACCCACACTGTATTGAGGCATTTTGTGGGGCCCTGCTTTTGTCTGGTATGATGGAGCTGTGACACTTGTGTGTCTGGCAGGGGGTGGGAGGTTGTGTTGGGCTAGCAGCCAATCAACCCTGGAGCATGCATGGCTGACAAGTCTGAAGGAGATCTCCTGAAGGAGGAAGCCTGGCCTGGGGTGTGGGGGTGGGTGTGCAGCTTGCCTGGGAAATGAGGCATGACTTACCAACTGCAGAGACTTCAATGTGTGGGGAGAGCAGAGGCCCCTGGGCATGGTGCAGGGAGGGCTCCTTCTTCTCCTCACATCTGTTGCTGTCCTTCTCTTCCTCAAGGGTCCTGGATAGGATGGGGGAACTGTTCCCAGCTGGTTTTAACTGACTTTGAACTTGGTGGCTCCACCACAAGTAGCTTGAACTGTGTGTGTAGAAGGAGGAGATACCTGGCTGGACATAATGGACTTCAGCTTCCTCATTCCACTGCAGGTATTCCAACCACTAATGCTCTAACACACATGCATGGATGCACAGACATACAGACACAGACACACACACAGACACACACACACACACACAGACACACACACACACTGTGCAGCCCAGATCCCTGGTTCTGCTGAGGGCTTTCTGGGACAGGAGCCCCCAGCTCACTCATTTCCCAGAACAGTGCTTCTCAAAGTGTGAACTTCAGACCCACTTCATCAGAATCACATGGAATGCTTGTGAAAATGCTAGTTCCTAGGGGACTCTGGTGCAAGTGGTTCACGGAACACATTTTGAGAAGCTTTGTCCCGAAGGATGACTAATTCTGTCCAAAGAACGACTGAAGCATTCCCTTCCCCAGAAGTGTCTCCCCAAATCCAGCCAGTGATGGCGTCCTTGGAGATCCAACCCTGGACCCTGCACCCTCTCATTCAGCTCCAGACCTCTGCCAGGAGGGAAGCCAGCCCTGCCCCTTCAGAACCCCTTCCAAATCCCTGCTGCATTATGCATTTCATAAACATTTACCAAGAACCTACTATGTGATAGGTACTGGGGTTCTGGGAAGAACATGGCAGCCATGAACTCTGTTCTTATGGATCTTATAATTTAGGAGTGAAGACAAATATTATAGAAGCAAACGAATAAATAAATAATCATGGTAAGTGCTATGAAAAAAGATAAAACAGTTATCTGAAAGAGAATGCCTGAGGGACTGCTTAATTCAGGGGTTCAGGGAAGGAGGCTACCTTGGTGCCTGGGGTTTCAAGGAAGGTTCTGGAAATGAAAGGAAAAAACCCTTCCTCTCCCTTTGCTACTGTTTTTGTCTCTGTCTTTTCTTTGGCTCAGCTTGGCTCTCTGTTTCTCTGTTTAAACTCCCTCTTTGTCTCATTTCTTCTCTCCCACCTGCTTCCCTCCCCCCCCTCCTTCCCACCCTGCCTCCCTCTCTTCTGCTTCCTCCAGAGGAGCTGGAGAAACCAGATCCCTCTGCCTCTCAGGACAGCCAGCAGTAATTGAGCTGTGGGCTCACTCAGCAGCTGGGCCTCAGAGTAGGGCTGGAGGAGGAAATGGGAGGTCAGAGGGGAGCTGGAGGGACGGAGCAGGGAGGGGCCTGGGGAGAGTGAGGGCACTCAGTGGGGCTGGAGGTGGCTGCTGAGCCAGGTAATCTAATCAGGGGGTGAGTCATAAAGATCACTCACTCCTGTGCACAGGACCAGCCTAGGAAATCACATTAATTTGAAGAGGGTGTAAAATCCATGGAGAATTCCTCTCTCTCCACCACACACATGAAGATAAACTGTCTTCAGCTTCCAATATGATCTTACAACAGCTTGTCAGTGACAAAACATCCTCAAATCCTCCCATTTATCAAACGGCCAATCCTGTTAGCAGCTTAAAAGAGACATAATTACCTGCGGCCTTTTGTGTGATTCTTTATACTAACGCCGCTTCCTTTTTCCTGGCAGCATTCCAGAACGTGAGCTCAGAATTCATTCCTGGTGACTGGGGAGATCTTCAGAGATGTTCAGACTGGGGGGCGCAAGAGGGAATGGTTGAGGTGAGAAGTTCTGCTCTGTGGGCAAGCCTCGGGCGGGGATGAGGGTTAGCACCATGGACAGGGCCTAGGGCTGAGGGAGCATGGGACTGGCCTTGGGAACAGCCAGGCAAGGAGCAGCAAAGCCCACTCACATGGGCAGATGCCTGAGGGTGGGCCAGGGGCCCGGCAGCACCTGGAGGGCTGGTTTCCAGCTGCCTTTACAGAGAAGGCAGTGGAGGCCTCGGCCCATGGCACACGAAATGAAAACTGATAGTGGGGACAGAGGACAGACATGGCTTGGCCCATCGATAGGTAATTTGGATAGAATCCTCCACCGTCAGGGCGGGCCAAGAGTCCCTTCTCTTGACTCCAGGATGGCTGACACATTTTGAGTTTTTGTGACTTCACAATTTTCCATGCTGTTAGCAGGGAGAGGAATAATTTTCCTGGCTAACATTTACTGAGTTTGCTGAGTTGGGCCCTGTTCTAAGCACTTTATATACATGACCTTAATTAATATAAACCTCATGCAGTCCTATTCTATTATGCCATTTTATAGATGAGGAACTGGAAAGTGAGTGAGGTTAAGTCCTATGTCCAAGGTCACCCAGAGCTGATTCAAACTTGTGGTCTATGAACTGGGCTGCTCCCAAGGTAGGCTCTGCCATGATGAGAGAGATGAGTTCTGTGGCTCTGGGTTGGTCTCCCTCCCCCTCTGCATTTCTCACTATTCCTCAGGGAGCCCAGCTGAGAGAGGTCTGTGCTCTCGCTGCTTTGGGGAAGGGATAGGAGAACCACATGGCATGACCTTTCCCTCCATGAAGAATTAGACTCCTGGGAAACCGGCTCCTCTCTGGCAAGAGCTGCTCTACAAACTCATGTCTACATTCCCTCAGCCACCTCCCTCTCTCTGCTAGTCCTGGGTCCCTGCATCAGCCTCATCCCCCTGTCGCCCTCCACCACAAACACATTCCAGGAGACCACCCTGCCCCTCTCTTCTTACCTCCCATTGCCAAGCCCCTACTTGCTACAGCCTTCCCCACACTCCTTTCCACTTTCCAGGAGGCCCAAAGGAATCCTCTCCTGGGAGGAAACCATCAGAGTCCATTTGGAAGCCAGATAAAGAGGCAGACAGTGAGACAGACAGTAAGAGACAGACGAGAGATAGATTGAAAATGAATTTTGAAGTGCTGTTGAGTTACTGATTGTGGTCAAATCCTGTTGAGAGACAAGTCCAGGGTTAGCTATCCAGGGGTATCTTACAGAATTTCTAGGACTCAGATTGGACTCAGCTGGCTCCCTCTGCCCACCAGCCCTTTATCCTTGCCCCTCTCCTTCCCTGGGCTGCCTCCCAGACTAGCATCCTTCCCACCTCCCCACCCAACCTCAGGGCATTCATCACTTGGGTTAGTGATTTATCAAAGGCTCTGACAGTTGCTGTTTGGAAAAAATCGATCTGTGAAGAATGGGACCAACCCAAGGCCCCCTGTCCTCCCGAGCCCCCACCATCAATCTGCCCCAAAGGAACTTCATGGCTCCATCATCAGCATTGCCCCCATCCCTACCCCAGCCTTGGGTGGGTTTCTGGATTCCTTCCTGTTCTTAGAGAGAAGGAAAAGAAGGAAAGGGGGAGGGAGGAAGGGACAGAGGGAGAAAGAGAAAGAGAGGGAGAGAGAGAGAGAGAGAAAGTTAGTGCCTTCTCTTAGATGTTTATTTTGTTGTTTTTAAGTGAGAAAGTCCCAGCTCTATTAAATGCAATCAATACTTGGCCCAAGAGAAGCTTCCCTTCTCTGAGACATTTGAAATCTGGTCAAATCGTTTTGCCCCAATACAAAGTAATTTATCAATTTCAAAACCCTTCTAATCAGTGGAGGCTGTGGAGTCCCCATTCCTGCCTGCCATCTTTTGCTGCAGGACACATACACACACACACACACACACAACTGTGCACAAACTCCTCTATTCTTGCAAACCCTCCCTCCCTCCTACTTCCCAGGGACTGCAGAATGTCTTCCCCCTCAGTTCAGCCTCCAGGCTGGGTGCCATCCTCAGCATCTCCAGGCCAGCCTGTGTGCTCCCAGCCCAGAAAGGCTGCAGCCCATGTAGGTCTGCAGCGCTCAGCCTTGGAGAGCTGGAGGTGGGCACAAGTCCAGCCATGGAACACTACTGAGTGCACTCCTCCACACCTAGTGGGTAAACAGCTGAGCGGGGAGGGATTCTTGTTCATAGACAGAGCCCAGAACTGGGGCCAAGAGGCTGGAAGGGCCCCCAGGGCCACTGAATTTATCCCTTAGAACCTTGGCCTAAGTCTGCAAGGGGCAAGTGAGATCAGCTGGCTGGAGTGAGGTTTACTGGTAGAACCTGAGGATGATGTCACAACACTCTCCTGCCTCTGTAGCTGCTATTTTTGCCCTTGAGGACAGGCTATGTCTAAAGGGAGATTGTGACAGCAGCAAAATCACCTTACAACTCACCCTCCCACTCCCAGGAAGAGTGGCTTGAGCCTTCGCTGCTCCATTAGATTGGATTCTCAGCAGGTCTTTTGTGGCCACCAGCTGTGGTGGCCAGATAGGCCACTGACCTTTAGGGAGGGATCAACCACTGAGTGACTGATGCAAATGCTCTCCTTATAATGGACTCTGCATATTAGGCCCTCAGAGTGTGTCTGCCGGAAGTGACTCAGCAAGCCAGAGGTTGGTCCCCAAGGGAACTCAGGAACATAGGAGGCATACAAGCTTTCTGAGATCTCTACCTGCTGGACAGTCAATCCAGGGATTTTATGTTGGTCTTCAGGGCCCCTCCATCAGGCCTAACCTAAAATCTCTGAAAGACCTTTCAGGCCTAGTGTTTAGAAGGCACCCTGTGAATTCTCATGTAGTCAATGAAGGGGTGGAAATCTCTGTGTAGTTCTCTGCCCCTAATTTTGTGCCTTCTCTCCTCAAATATGTCATAGCTCCTCTAAGGCTAGAAACAAGCACTCTGCATGTCTTGGGAGCCCTCATAGTTACTTCCCCAGGGCTCTGCACAAAGTAATATTAAACTAAAGTGAACACAGTGCCCTACAGTTATGGGGTATTTTAATATCAACTGTCTAGTTTGACTCTACAATAATGCTAGGGGATAGGTATTATCCTCTTTTATACCGAGACAACCCAAGATTCTGAGAGGTGAAGTCCCTTGACCCAAATCACACAGAAAGTAAATAAGCCTGGGATGCCAATCCAAGCTCTCTGAATCTAGATCCTAAAATCTTTTCACACGATTCATTCATTTATTTATTCATATAAATTTTGAGCATCATTTTCATGCCAAATGTTAAGCTTTCTTCATGGCAATCTAAAACTAGGAGACACTGTACCATTTGTATAGACTGGGAAATAGAGGTCAAGTGAATTGCCCAAGATAGCACAGTGAATAAAAGATAGAAGTATATTAAACCTAGGTCTTTTATCTCAAATCCAGAGTCTTTCCCATCACATCACACACAAATTTTTGCAGTAACACTCATGAAGGGCTATTTGCCAAGCCCTATCCCCTTTAATCTTCACAACATCTGATATGGGTTCTATTGTCACTCCCTTCTTAGGGATGAAGAAACCAAACCTTTGAAAAATTCAGTAGTGGCTGCCTTGGATTGAATGTCCCCCCAAACTTGACCCCACTGTAACAGTGTTAAGATTGTGGGAAATGCTATTGTGGTAGTTGAAAGGTGGGGCCTTGAAGAGGTGATTGGATGGTGAGGACTGTACCCTCATGAATGGATTAATTCATTCTTGGAATAGTGGGTGTGGTTCTGAGGGCCTTAAGAGTACATGAAGAGCTATCTCTCTCTCTGTTCTTGCCTTTCTTGAAATGTGATACCCTGAATCACCACCAAAGAAAATGCTTACCAGATGTGTGACTTTGGACTTCCCAGCTTCTGAAATGTAAGCAATAAATTTTGTTTTCTTACAAATTACTCAGTTCTAGGTATTTTGTTATAAGCAACAGAAATGGACTAGAAAAGTGGGGTATTGCTTGTAACAAATATTTGGAAATGTGGAAATGGCTTCAGAACTGGGTGTTGAGGAGAGGCTGGAAGAGTTGGAGGAGCAGGCTAGAAAAAGCCTAGCTGCTGGTGGGAGTTTAGAAGACAAGAAAACTAGGGAAGGTTTGGAATGTTTTAGAGACTGGTTAAATGGTGGTGACAAGAATGCTATTAGAAATACAGACAGTAGGGCTGGCTGGTTAGCTTAGTTGGTTAGGGAGCAGCCTTGTAACACAAAGGTCAAGGGTTCAGTTCCCCATACTGGCCAGCTGCCAAAAAAATATATATATAAATATATATGTATGTGTATGTATATATATGTACACATATATACACATACATATGTGTGTGTATGTATATATACATGTGTATATAAATATGGACAGTAAAGACCAGTCTAAGGATGTCTCGAATAGAAATGAGAAGGAGCCTACTGGAAAATGGGGCAAAGATCACCCTTGCTATGAACTGGCAAGGAACTCAGCTGCATTCTGTTTGTGCTCAAAAGTTGTACGGAATGTGGAACTTCAAGGTGCCGATCCAGGTATTTGGTGGAAGAAATTTCTAAGCAGCAAAACATTCAGGAAGCTGCAGGGCTACTTGTAACAGCCTACTCCAAGTTATGGTGGCAAAGGCAAATCCATAATTTAAAAGGGAAGTCAAGTGTAAAGATTTAGAAAATTTGCAGCTTGGCCATGTGGTAGAGAAGCAGAGAGCATTTTCAGAAGAAAAATGCAATGGCGTAGCCCAGCGACCATTTGCTAAGGAGATTAGCACAGAAGAAAGGGATTAACAGGAGAAGAGAAAAAAGACCCTGAAGGCATTTCAGAGATCTTAGAGGCTGCATCTTCTATCCCAGGGAGACAGAATGGTCTTGGGGAACAGGCCTGAGGCGCCCTCCATGGGCTCCCTGCCCAGGGCCACGTCGGGATGCTGCTCCAGCTGCACCAGTACTCCAGCTGCTTTGGCTGCTTCAGCTATGGCTAAATTGGCCCCAGGTGTGTCTGGACCCACAGCTTTGGAAAATGCAAGCTGGAAGCTTTGTTGTCATCCTCGTGGTGTTAGGTCTGCAGGCTCACAGAATGCCAGCACTGTGAAGGCTTGGGAGCCTCCACACCGATTTCAATGGACATATGGAAAAGACTGGGGACACAGGAAGAGATTTGTCACAGGGTGGAGTCATCACAGACAGCCTTCACTAGAGCATGCCAAGCAGAAATGTGGGGTCAGAGTTGCAGCAGAGAAACCCAATCAGCGCCAGTTCTAGTGGAGCCGTGAGAGCAGGACCACCATGGAGACTCCAGGTCTATAGAGCTACCAGAGTGCAACACCATGCTGTGAGAGCTGAAGCATGGCCGGGGACCAGGAAAGCCACAAGAGAGGTTTCTTAAGGACTTGGAGACCCAACCCCCACACGAGTGTGCAAAAGATGCCAAGGTATGCAGTTCACCAGCTGTAAGATTTAATGCCTTCCCTGCTGGGTTTCCAACTTACTTGGGACCCATTATGTCTTTCTTTTGGCCCATTACTCCCTTTTGAAAAGGAAACTCTTACCCTATGTTTGTCCCACCATTGTACTTTGGACGTAGATAACTTGTTTTGATTTCACAGATGGGACCTTGAGACTTTGGACTTTAAAGCTGAAACAAGACTATGGGGGTGAAATGAATGTATTTGTATGTGAAAAGGACATGAGTTTTGGGTGGGCAGGAGCTGAATGCCTTGGATTGAATGTTCCCCCAAAACTTGATCCCTACTGTAACAGTGTTAAGAGGGTGGGAAATGCTATTGTGGTAGTTGAAAGATGGGGCCTTGAAGAGGTGATGGAATTGTGAAGACTGTACCCTCATGAATGGATTGATCCGTTCTTGGAGTAGTGGGTGTGGTTCTGAGGGCTTTAAAAGGAGAGTGTATGAGGAGCTGTCTCTCTGCTCTTGCCTTCCTTGAAATGCGATACCCTGCATCACCACCAAAGAAGATGCTCATCAGATGTGTTCCCTAGACTATGCACTTCCCAGCCTCTGAAACTGTAAGCAATAAATTTTGTTTTCTTACAAATTACCCAGTTCTGGGTATTGTTATAAGCAACAGAAATGGATTAATACAGTGGCCGTCTAGAACCTGAACTCTGTTTCTCTTACTCTGGAAACTGAGCTCTAGGCTACACTGGCTTATAGATGGTAATAATAAACACTCATTAACACATCAAAACAATCAATGTTTATTGATCAAAAGACTGGTCACTGTAGACATTAGGTTCATGGCATAGCTGGGAAGAGAAGCTGTAAATTCTGGGCTTCCAAGCTGGCATCTGGCCCTTGGCCCACACTATCCCTTACAAGCCCTCTGTACCTAATAATAACTTCATTTCCTGAACACTCACTTCATGTCAAATGCTGTGCTAGGCCCCTTACATGCATTCTCATAACCCTATGTGATTTTCACATAACTCTCTGGCATAGATATTATTCTCCCCATTTGAAGAACGTGGAAACCAAAACTCAGAAAGATTGTCACTTCTTCCTGGCCATAGAGCACATCAAAGAAATATCAGCGTAAAGGTGCCATCTCTCTCCTCAATCCTGCAAACGATCTCAGGACAGCTGCTCCAGTCTTGGCTCCCCACTATGATTGCAGGTGGGAATTTTAGAAGAAAGTAGCAGTATGGCCCCAAGGGGCACTGTAGCTTCAGGTGGTCCCCAGTGCTAAGTAGAGAGGTGGAGAAACAGATCCAGGGTTAAACTCTGCCACGGGACAGGTGGGAGAAGGAAGAGGAAGTGGTTGGGATGGCAGCTGACTTCTGGGACCTATAGTGCCCATTACTGGCTTGGACCCTCCAATCCCACCGCTCTAAAGCTAGACTTCCCAAGCTTCCTCTGTGAGGTGACATCCCTCCCCACAAAGGATTGCCCAAGCCTCTTCTGGGAGGTGACATCCTTCCCCACAAAGAACGGCTGCCACATTACTCGGCTCCAGACTCGCCCCTATTGCCTCCCACATTGATGGATGAATGTGCCTCTGCAAATTGGAAAAATAACTAATGTATTACTCCTAGACCCTGCTGCTTATGGTTGGAGGGGGCTCTTCTGGGTTAACCCAAGGAATCAATCCCCTGAATAACAACCCAAAGCAGCAGCAGGGAGAAGCTCCCAGCCTGGTGGGGGTGGATTTACATTTCCTACAGGGTATTCTCCGTGTCACCTCTCATCACCATAATATTTACATCAAATGCAAAAGGCCTCTTCGGAATAGAACCCCGAGGTTGTAAATGCCAAATCCAAGAATGTCAGTGAATGCAAAAGATCAGGTTCTTTGAACAGCAGTTTCCCCCTCCGCCAGGCAATGCCCGCTGCAACCCTAAGGGCAGGTGGGGTGGGCTCCCGAGCCACCCTGAACCTCACCCCAAATTGGAAAAGGCTGGGAATATGTAGGGAGCCCAAGGGCATACATTTCAGCCCCAGGAACACCAGGCAGACATGTCCCTTCCACCTGGCTTCATGCAAAGTTGGAGGAAATGTGTCCACACATACTCCCTGTGCAGGAAGGGAGGCCAGGCCACGTCATGGACAGGCAGACATCTGGACAGGTGGACTCTCTCCTATGAACCTCAGTGCCTCAGTGATGGGGCCGCAATGTGGTCTGCAGCCCAGCAGCTGAGTTCTCTACCCAGCGTGTCCCTCCCTCCTCTTGCTGCCCCCTGGGAGCCCAGTGAAGCTTTTCTGAGGTCATTCATTAATCAGACATTTACTGACCACTTATTAAGGACCAGGCCCCAGGAATATAATAACAAACAAGAGAGACTCGGTTTCTGCCCTGAAGGAGCTTATGTTCTAGTGGGGAAAACAGACAATGAACAAGTTAACAAATAAATAACTTCGGATGCTGGTAAGTGCTGTGAAGGAAATAAATTGGGATAGATAAATAGAGAGGGAAGGAGGGAGGCCACTCTGCCTGGGCATCTGGGAAGGCCTCTCCAGGGAGGTGGTACTTGACCTGAAGAATAGGAAGCCACCCCATAAAGATTTGCAGGAATAGTGTTCCAAGCAGTGGGGATGGCAAGTACAGCTTTGCGAAGAGAATAAGCATGTGTGCTAGAGGAAGGGGGCAGAGTGATGGGGGCAGGGAGGTGAGAGAGATGCGTGGTCTTGCCGGCCATGGAAAGGAAGAGAATTTTCTTGCTAAATGCACTGGGAAGCCATGGGAGTGACTTAGGCAGGGGCTGGCACTGTCTGATTTACATTTTTAAGTTTTGCTCAGATAATAGAAACCTCCGTTTAGTTCTGGCTTCACAACTTACTGTGTGATCTTGAGCCAGATGCTGCATCTCATTAAGCCTCGGTTTCCTTAGCTTCCTGGGGTGCCAGAAGGATGACATGCATTAACTTATGTAGTGTCTAGTTCAGGGCCTGGCATCAGCAGGTGCACAATTAATGTCCCACCTTGTCTCTCTCCCATTCTTCTTTCCTCTGAGCCCCAACCTAGGCCGTATCTCCCCCCAACTGTCACACACTAAGTATACCCCATGGCCTAGCTGGGGTCCCAGAACGGAGGGAGGGGCCTTGTCCACTGGCATCAGAAGCAGCTGAGGTGGGCCCAATGTTCTCTTCACCCAGTGTCCCTGCATTTGAGGGTCGCAAGAGATCAGAGCCTGCAGGGGGGACTTCCCAGGGGCTGCATACTGCCAATGAAGTAGCCAGGATGCCTGGGCCCATTTGCATGCAGACCCACTGCATTTCCATGTATTTCCATGCCATTTGCTGCACCAAAATGGCAGGCTCAGCATGCAGGGGAAAGGTTATCATTGCCGGCCGAGGTCGTGCTCCTCTACACTCATCTGCATTCCTCTCCAAGTCCTTTGCAAGCGATCTTTGACCCCAGAAGTTCTGGGGAAGGACTGGGAGAAAAGGATGGAAGCAACTGGAGGGAGCAAATGAGGAAGGGAGTTTGGAGACAAAGTTGGGGCTGAGAGTAGATGGGGTGACCCCCACTTCTCCCTAGAGCTGGGCTCACTCTGCAGCCAGCTCCAAAGTGGGGAGGGGACTGCCCTGACAGAATCCCCCCAGCAGCCACATAGCCACTTGGCTGGCCTCAGGGGACTTCTCCTGCCTCCCTCCCTGCACTGGGCTCCACAAAAAGGATGTGATGAGGTTAATTAATTGCTTGTAAAAAGTTCTTTGGAAGGAAGAGAGCCATCATGTCTGGGAGCCAGAGGGTCCCCGACGGACTCAGTGGCAGCAATAGCCTTGCCGGCTACAGCAGGGAGTGCAAAGGGCAGGGTTTCGATGGCGGCAGGCAGGCACAGGATGGGAGTGGGGCAGCAGAGGAGAGGGACATGGGAGCAGCCTCAGAGAACAGCCTCAGGGAAGCCCCGCTCCTGGGATGTTTGGGGACCCCACAGGAGGGACAGAGTTTGTTTGGGCAGTGGAGGTAAAGCCCATGTTGCCTGGGCCCAGTGCTTGGAATAAGAGGGAGAAAAACACACCCCAAGCCGCGGGCACTTCCTCCCCCTCCTCCCCAGCCTGCTCTTCTGCTTCCTTCCCACTGGCTCAGTCTGAAGCCAGGAGCTCCCCATCATACCTCCACCCCATTCCCAGCCCTGAGTGCTGGAAGATCCTCTTCTCTCATTCTTTTGGATTTCAGCACCCCTAGCTACCCATGGGGGACCCTCCTCTTCCACGTCCAGCTTCTCAAAAATTCCTGTAGCCCCAGTGAGGTCCCCAACTATATCCTGAAATTTATATGTAGGTTCACTGTACTCAGCATCTCCACCATACCCAGAGGCATTGACACAGACAGCGCAGGCTGGAAACAGGCAGAGAAAGCTGGTGCTGTGGGAACCCTGGGTGGCAGGGGTAAAGGGCAGGTGGGGGATGTGGGGGGGTGGGG
>NW_007726613.1:75523-86425 GCF_000696425.1 Galeopterus variegatus
TGGGGGGGTGGGGTGGGGGGAGGGGCACTGCCCAAGGTACTGAACAGCCTCAATTCCTTCTATAGGGGAACCTTGACAATTCTCCCCATGGACCCTCTCCTCCCACCCCGACCCCACACATCCACCCTGGCCCCACCTCCAAGACTTCACCCTGAATGTGAACCATCTAAGGGCTAAGAATCTATCTGGGAGCTGATCTCAAGGGGCTCCTCTAGGTTACAAGCTGGCCCTCCCCACAATGCAGCAGCCTCCTCCCCTGCCTTCCTGTCCTTAACACTGGCTCCGTCTGTTCCACCAGCCCCGTCAAGGACAGCACCCTGCAATCTGACCATGGCAGCAGCTGGCAGGGCCTGGGGCTGCACTTGACATCCTGATACAACCATATTCTCAGAGAAGAAGCAGGTTGGGTGTTCCGCGTGCTTGCACACACCTGCACACACCATGCACACACTCATACCCTCAATGTTAGCCTAGACTAGAGAAATGCTTCTTAGATTTCCTGGGTCACAGACTCTGTTTATGATGTCCCCAGAAAAATACACCCATCAGAAGGGACTGGGATAGGGGTCACCCTTCTCCTGATTCCTGCCTTTGTCTGCAACACTTGTACAGGGGGTGGGGCTCCCCCAAGAAGATGTGCTCCAGGCAGGTGGGGATTTGGCCAAATCACAGAGTGCCCTTCTATGGTCTGTGTTTTGGGGACTCCCTAGGAACAGTGCCAGTGGGGCTAGACTGAGGTGCAAGAAGAATCAGAACCATCTCCAAGGTCACCTCCAGCTGTCAAATTCAAGGACTCAGCAATTCTGTCCACACATGCTTCTTGCTAATCAATGCAGTCCAGGTATCATCCTCCCTGCCTTGTTCTTCTTGAACCAGGACAGATGAGCTCTAAGCTCTCAATGTCTACCTGAGTCTCTGCACAGTCTGACCATGTTTTTGCCATTCACAATAAGCACCAACCATGTAGACAAGGAAACAGGGCTTTGTCTGGCTTCAAATCTTCCTGTGACCAAGCACAGACCCACTCCTTTGGATTCAATGCACACACCTGTAGACCATCTACACTGACATGCAAAGCGCGCACACACACAGGCCAGGACACACGCAAACCATGCAAGAGCATACAGAAACACACAAATCATAATAACAGGATGAAAAAGGCAAAACTCCAAAAAGCACAAGCATAGACACAGAACCCATTCACATACATAGAATCAGTCATGCAAACCATATGTACACACACGTGCTGTAACACATAACCCCCCATTTTCACCTCCTAGGGAACATTCCAGCTCTTCTGAACTTTCCATTTCTCTCTGCCATGCTCTCTCACTCTTCCATGCCTTTGTGTAGTCTGTTCCCTGTGACAGAATTATACTTCCCTCCTTTTCCTCATCTGGCAGATTCCCAGCAAGCTTCTGTATTAGTCTTTTGGTGCTGCCATAACAAATCACCACAAGCTGGATGGCTTAGAAACATCAGAAACTTATTCTCTCAGTTCTGGAGGCCAGAAGTTCAAAATCAAGGTGTTGGCATAATTGGTTCATTTTTAGGATTAGTCTTTTGGTGCTGCCATAACAAATCACCACAAGCTGGATGGCTTAGAAACATCAGAAATTTATTCTCTCAGTTCTGGAGGCCAGAAGTTCAAAATCAAGGTGTTGGCATAATTGGTTCCTTTTTAGGGGCTCAGAGAGGGAGTCTGAGAATCTGCCTCTGAGTTCCAAAAAAGTTCCAATCCTCGTCTAAGTGCACTGGGAGAGGCAAAAAGGGGTCATCTATGGTCTCCCACCCTCAAGAGCTTCTGGTGGTTGCAAACCTTGGCATTCCTCGGTTTGTAGACATATCACCCCAATCTTGCCTCTGTAGTCACATGACATTCTTCCAGTGTCTATGTCTGTGTCCAAATTTCCCTCTTCTTATTAGGACATCAGTCACTGTATCAGGGCACACCCTAATCCAGTATGACTTTATCCTAACTTGATGACATCTGCACAGACCCTATTTCCAAATAAGGTCACATTCACAGGTACTAGGGGTTAGGACTTAAATGCATGTTTTGGAGGGACACAATTAAACCTTCAACAGACTCTAAGTCTTAGCCAAATCTTCCCTCTCTCCACGAGTCCTTCCCTGACCTGTCTCTTTACACCAGCTAAGGTAAGAGCCCCTGCCACGTGCTCCCACATCACAGCACTTAGTTCACATTATGGTTATTGCTTCTTTAATGGTTTCTCTTCCCAGCTCTGAGGGGCTAGGGCAGTCTATTTCTTACTCACCATTTTATCCCCAGCACCTGGCACAGTGCCCAGCTGAGAGAGGATCTCAATAAACGCTTGTTGAATAAATTAAAGCATTTATACACATGGTACAAATGGGCGAACCATATTCACATGCATGAACACACATACCTTTTGCATGTGTGCAAACATGTAAATCAAGCATACACACAGACACACGAAAACTGTATACACATGTACATGCCAGGCCCTGAACACAGTCCAGCAGGTTCCAATTAGCCAACCAGTAATGGCTGAGTTCCCAGAAAGTCCAACCCTTCTCTAAGTGCACTGGGAGAGGCAAAAAGGGGTCACCTGTGGTCTCCCACCCCCAAGGGGGTGACAGGCTAATTGGAAAAACAAGACTAATGTAAGATGAGGGACACCACAGAATTTAGTTCTATTCTGTGAGCTGTGACGCTCAGAGGAAGAAGACTAATGTAAGATGAGGGACACCACAGAATTTAGTTCTATTCTGTGAGCTGTGACGCTCGGAGGAAAGAGATATTGTTATAGGCTGGAGTAGTCAAAGGAGGCTTCCTGGGGGAGGTGACCTCAGCCCTTCTGTGTGAGCAGGATTTAGACAGACTGAGAGGAGAGAGGGAAGGAGGGAAAAGGAGAGAAAAGAAAGCAGCATGTGTAAAGGCCCAGGGATCAGTTCATAGGACCAGTCTTGGGGGAAGAAACTGTGGGAGCAGTTGGAGTAAGGAAGGGAGATGTAGATGCCAGAGACCTCTAATGCCAGGCTGAGAATCTCCAGCTTGTCATGGCATCATGTCCAGTCTATTCCTGCTAGGTACAGGGAAGTATTTACACGGAGTTATTTCACTGGAGTCTTGTGACCCAGGCCTCCAAGGGATGGGGGTAGGCAGGACCATTTTGACTGTGTAGCCCAAGCTGTGGGAACACAGGGCCAGCCCCTGGAAGGACTCCTCTCCTCCCTAGGAAGCCTTGGGTACAGCAGCACCTGCTAGAAGGGCAGAGTCAAGCCAACAACTGGTCCTTCCACCCACTCTTTCCCTGGGAGAGGTAGGTGACAAACTGGCAGAAAGTTTCAGTGATGCCTTTATTGGCAGCCCGTCAGCCACCAATGACAGGGTGGGGTCGGGTGGCTAATGGGTGGATGGAAAGGCTCTCAATTCTTTTTCTCAGCCCCAGAGACTTTGAGGGATCGGAAGGTACCTAGCCCCCCATGACTCCAGCTCTCTGGCCTCAGAACCACGGGGGTGGCTGTGCCCTGTGAGGCACTGGGGATAGGTTAGGAAAGGTGATGAGTCCTGCCTATGAAGCATTGCAGCACATTTAAGATCTGGAGCTCTGGAGTCAGACAGATTTGGATTCAAATCCCAGCTCCACCTCTCTCTTGCTGTGTATTCTTGGGCAAGTATGTAACCACTCTGAGCCTCCATTTCCTCGGGTGTAGAATGGGAATAATTGTAGCTCTCTCCATCAAGCCTGTGAGGCATGAGCAATTCTCACTAACTATTCAAGAAATGGGAGCTATGTGTGTCAGTCTAAATGCTCCGATTCCATCTGCATTAATATTAGTGGCTGACGTACAGCCAGAGCCAAAGATATCCAATCTCAACCAAGCATCAGACTGAAAAACCTCACAGGCTTCCTGTGCTGCAGAAGAGCCCCCGCGTGTACAGGTGGCCTAAGCCCCCTTTTCAGCATCTGCCACAAGCACAACGATGTCCCCCACCCCTCTCCCAGGCCTTCACACAGTCCAGGGGACTCCAGCTAGACAGCATAGTGAAAGCCGATGTGGTGTCAGTTTCATGCCCACAGCATGCTCTGCCTGCTGCTGGGCCATAGCTTCATCCTGACTGAGGGGCACCCTGGGGCTTCAGCCTGAGCTCAGGTAAGGCTAAGCAGTAGTGAGGAGAGGCTCAGCAAGGAAGAAGGGGCAGCAGTACCTGCCCCTCATGAGAGACGGTGGGATGGTAAGCTTTTTTTGGTACAGAGAGAAATGGTAATCTGTCCTCTAGTTGAGATATCACCCTACAGCAACAGACAAATGTTGAAGTCTGGGACTTGGGAAGCCCATATATGGCCTTGGTCACCCTTCAGGCCTCTTCTTTGACCTTGAAATTGTCCATTTCCTAAGGTTGTGGGGCCAGGAAGTACTATTGCCATGGGAGTTTACAGGACCCCCTGAGAAGAGAGTGGAGACTGCAAGGAAAAGAAGAAGGGCTGGGGTTCAAGAAGGGAACATTTAGCCTGAGCCTGGGGCCTTCCTGCTGTGGACACCACTTCCCTGTCCCTTCATGCGCTGCTTAGAAAGGCCCCACTAGGGCATAGGGGAGAGCAGGACAAGCTCTGTGTTTGGAAGGTGATGTGATTTTCTTGAACCTGTCATGATGGGTTCTGGAAAACCATTCCCCTGGGGCACCTAGGTGAGTCACTGAAGAGCAGCAGGGCAACCAGGTGGAGCTGGAGCAGGAGCCAGGGAGGGGGTGAACACTCCCCAGCTCCTAGGCCTCTGTGGCTGCTTGCCCTGCACATGACACTGGAGACAGTCCTGCAGGAAGCAGGGACATGGTGGGTGGTCCAGCCCAAGTGGGGGCTTGAAATGTGAGAATGATGATCACCCCTGCCAGAGGGCTGGTCTGCCAAGCAGGCTCCAAAGCGGAGGCCCGCAGCTGGACAAAGGGACAGATGGAGGGTGCAACACGAAGGGGGCCAGAGGGCAGGAGAGGGCAGCTCAGGGGACAGGCAGACAGGAAACAGCTGGGGTGAGCTGAACGGGAGCCATTCCCCAGGCCTCAGGGACTCAGGGGTCCCTCACCCATGCCCATTTGGGAGCCCAATGACAGCCTCGTAAAGGGGTGACCAGGTTTTCTTGGCAGCACCCTGCTCAGTTCTTCATAAGGACTCCATCTGCTAACTTGATACCATTTACTCAAGTTTACCCCATAGCCAGTCACAAATCCAGGGTGACATAGGTCAAGTTTCTGGGCTTACTTTAAGGTGGAGTAGGGCACTCACAATCCTAGATAGCTGAGCTCCTAGAAGAACCCGTCCCAGCCTCTCACACAAGCCCAGGAATGTCAGAGCCCTTCTCCTCCTCTCTCAGGATCCAATCCCCCAATTCACAGCCAGGACACAGTGAGGTATGCCAGTGGCGGGGGGCGGGGGAGGGCGGGTAGTCCTCAGTCACTTTTTCTCCTCTTCCTCTTTGTTTGGCCCCAAAGAGCCCTGCCCTCAAGGCTGCTGAGCCCCACAGAGCCTCTGTGAAACTCCATTTCCTCTCCATTCAATGACAAATCCCTCCCCTCGGACTCTGACTTCCGTCCCACATCCTGAGCATTTCTAGGCCAGAGCCTCTAGCTACCAGGACCACAGAAGCCTGCTGGCCCCGCAGCTCCAAGCAGGCAGAAACACTAATTGGCATTAACAGAGACCAGGCCAGTAGCTCACAAAAGATTCCCTCTTCCTGACCAGAGCCATGCCTGGGGCACAGCCAGGCTGCTGGCTTCTGGTATCTGCTAGTGGGGGCAGGGGGACCCTGTAGGTGGAGGACAGAATGGCGTGACCCACTGGGGCTCCCCTCATCTGAGGCTCATGTACGCTCAGCGAGAGCTGGCCCTTCCTGCCGCCCCACAACATAACTCCTCAGGTAACACAGAGCACATTAAGGACTTCATCTCCTCAAAGCTAGCCCTATATGATTATTATAATCTAATCTCACTTGGAACAAAAAGCTCTGAAATCAGACTGCCTGTGTTGATATCCCAGTATCACACTTTAGCATGTGTGACCTTGGGCAAAAAATGGTGCCTCTGTTTTCTTGTCTGTGTAAAGGGACTAATATTGCCTAACTTACTGGGTTGTCGTGAAAACAAAACCTCCATTAAAAACTGTAAAAACCTCCTAGGACCATCCCCAGCAAATAGTAAGCACTCACTTGATAAATGGCAATTGCGGTTATGTAATCGTGATTATAATTTTCTGAACGCGGTTCTCTTTGTTATAGCAAGTTCCTATTCCAATACTTCAACACTGAACATAGAGAATGGAATAGAGCAGAGAAGTTTGTTGAGTAGATGGAAGGGAGGGAGGGGGAGAGGAAAGCTGATGTACTTATCACAGGTAAAACCAGTCTTACGAGTAGACAGGAAACACCTCCACTCTACACTCCATCTAAGAGACTGTCATTGCCTAGAATTTCACCAATGTTGATTCATTCCTTCGGCTAAAGCACTGCCCCTCTTCCTATTGGTTCCCTTTAAGATGCAAACAATCACACTTTAGTTTGAATGAGTTATAAGACTGATGAGAAGAGGTGGTTTGAATGCAATAGAGCCTCTGTGGGGAAGAAGGGAATTTTGACATAGAAAGTGCCAAAGGAATGGTACAATTTTGCAGGAGCCTGGCTCTAAGAAAATTGAGTGCAGGACACTGCAATTTCCCTTACTAACAGTTCAGATGTGACTGAACCTCATATTCAAGAATGTCTTTCCCTGTCTCTGTCCCAAATCCCTCATGCTATAGATTATAGGACAAAATGATCATCTATTTCTCCACATTATGGGCCCAGCACAGCATTTATGACCGCATTTGTTCCTGAAGCTTTTCTTTTTCTTGTGGTAGAAACTATCCACATGCAATCTCAATCTTAAAGTGATTTTCATTTGCTAGGAAAATTTGAAGACTATCTCTCGCTAGTCTGAGGTTAAACACAGAGGGAAATCTAAATGCAATTTTCCTGTTTGAGGAGCAGTTACAATATTTTTAAGCAATTGAAGCTTGAAATTTTCAGACGCAATGTGCAGTTAGGCCTCAACCACAGGAACTTCAGATTTTGCAAAGTTTACAAAACAGTGAAATATCTTGGTTCCTTTTCCCTGAATGCTGAGTCTTTGAGTGTTTCATAAATGAAGATGTTCTGGGAGACTTGGTGCAGTTTTATTGGTGTTTGGATTTTGGCTGGGGCCTTTTAAAGTAAATGCTACATGGGGAAAAAGTAAGAGGAAAGATGTTACAACAAAGTGTCAGAGCAATAACACATTTGTAATAGCATTATTTATCAACATTTATTGGCATTCGGAGTTAACACTCTGGTCCATCCCCAATGAGCATTTGCAGTTCTACATTAGTTATAGCTGGCATCCACGGTAGAGGAAGACACCTATCTCCATGACAAGAGCTGGGGATGGGTAATCAGAGACACTCTTGGTTTGAATAAATAAGTGGATGCATGAATATATGACCAAACACAACCAGGGACCTCTGCCATAGCAGTCATCCCATCAGCATGATGTGTGCATCTGCCCAGAGATGGAGTTAACACAGTAGAAAGAAGAGATGAGTCATTGAGGCCCAGAGATCCAACTATGCTGAAAGCCAGCTCTGCCTTTGATTTTTCATATGAGAGCAAAAAGAATTCTTTTTTTTTTTTGCTTAAACTAGTTCGATTTGGGTTTCTGGCACCTGAACCTAAAGAGTTCTGGCTTATTCATGGCAAGATCAAAAGGTAAAAGGTTATAAGGAAGAAAGAAGGCAAAGGGACCGTGAAGGAGAAGCCAAAGTTATGAGGAAACAGGAACCCCAAGAGAGACAAGCAAAAGCCACAGACATAGAAAACGTAGAGTCAGTGGGTGGTGAGAGGAGAAGAGGCAGAAACACAGAAGCTGAGATACCTGAGCTCCCTTCTCTTCCTGCAAAGGTACCTCCTCCAAGCCACTTTGAGGTTCAAATAACCTTCTAATTCAGTTACAATGTATACAGAAAGTTGTATTATTGTTCAAAATACTCGCTCTCCCTCCCTTGGGTACCCTTTCTGAAGGTGGAATATATTTTCCATTGATTAGGCTTGGCCATGAGATATGCTTTGGCCAATAAAATGGGAGGGAAAGCTTTAAGAAGCAGTATGCTCCTCTGTTGGCCTGTACTCCAGCGTGACGAAGGTGTGGAGCAGAGCTGAAGCTGACCTGTGACAGATACGTAATAAGGGAGAAATAGATATTTGTCATAGGCCTCTTAGATTTTGGGATTGTTTGTTACTGCAACATAACATAAGCCAAGCTGACTGATTCACAGTGTCTGTAAGGCCTGTATTTACCGTAGTTTCTGCTCAACTTGTAACCTGGTTGTTCATCTTTTCCTGGGCTTTCGGGCACATATTTCCTTACAGTATTCCCTAACCTCTCCTTATATCCAACAAAGAATGGGCCTTGAATGTTCACCCTGATATACAGAAACTTTGGAGAGCTCTATCCATTAAGCCAAGAGACAGGCCTGATATTTCTTGATCAAGTACCTCTTCTTACCAAGTCTCACTCCAACTCCTACCCCCCAATACTTCTTATAGCCCCAAGAGGACAGGAAATAGTACTGATTATTATAAAACTGAGTAGTTGCATGATTTAAGTAATCTCATTTTACTGAGTTTTATATTTGTAAATTAGGCAGAATTTCTGCAAAACAAAATCAGGAATGGTTCATTTTGCAGATGCTGACTTTATTTTTCAAACTTAAAGATGTTTTAGGTTTGAGTACATGTTATACTAGTGATAATAATGATGATGGGGACATAAATTTATACTGCACTTTTATATTTCCAAAGCATGTCACATATTTGCTTGCTTTAAATTCACAACAGTCATTAAATATTATCCCCATTTTACATATAGGGAGGCTGGGAATAAGTTGAAGGGACTTTACAAATTATGGACTGGTACTGTATTTCCCAGTTCCTTGTCTTCCTGCTCTTCCTCCCCTACCTGCTACATTAGTTATAGCTGGCATCCACGGTAGAGGAAGACACCTATCTCCATGACAAGAGCTGGGGATGGGTAATCAGAGACACTCTTGGTTTGAATAAATAAGTGGATGCATGAATATATGACCAAACAAATGGATACATGAGTGGATGGGTGGATGATGGATAAATGAATGAGTGGACTAATGAATGGATAAGTGGGTGAATGGGTGAGTGGATGATGAATGAAGGATCTTTTCTTCATGGATGGGTAGATAGGTGGATAGATGGGATTCCTGTGGTCTGAAAGAAAAAGCAGTTGTGTTCTCACAGTGTGTAGAAAGTGTGTACAAACTCCTAATGCTCTACCAGCCAGAATGCCCTACACTTAGCCAATACCTTAACTCTGCCTGCCCAAGTCTTTTAATACCTACTCACCCTCCCCCCCAAAATAGAATGTGTTTTATCCACAAGGTTGTTGTACATTTCTATTCTACAACTTACTGGCCATGTTCATTTCACCTCTCCATGCCTCAGTTTCTTCATCTGTAAAAATAGAGATGGAAAATAGCACCTCTTTCACAGAGTGGTTGTAGGAATATGTAATACATAGATAGATCATTTAAAGTGCCTAACATATCCTAAATTATCAATAAATAATAACTATTATGATTATTTCCTAAAGTTCAGGACGGTTGCCTGTGGAAATCAAAGTAAGCTGTCCCTCACTAAGCATGCCATATTGTGATTATGGTCTTTAGCCCTTTTTCATTAGTGGTAGAATCTGCAATAATACAATAACCTTTATTTTATTACACAGCCCTTGGAAATTGAAGGTTTCATCCATGTCAATTAATTCCTTTGCAGCCCACGTTGGCAGTGACAATCAGAATGTCAAAATGTCTCAGAGGATTCCTAGGAAATCTGAGGTACTTCTTGAGGAGCCTGCCCTGGGTGAGAGACCAGCCGGAGTGAATCATTAATATACTTCACAGGAAGGGGGACTCTTCTGAAATGCTAATACAATCAACCTGACGAGCAAACTTCAAGCTTCCTGCTCTGTGATTAGAGAGGCTCTCCCAGAGCTGGGCCACTGTCCACTGTGGAGGTCAGAGGCCCTGCATCCTCTCCCAGCCTGCTTGGGAGGAGCAGACATCCTCAGCACATTGCACCTGTGATACAGGGCCACAGGTACTTCCTGTCACACATTGACTCTGGCCACCTGGACCCAGGTCTGCTCCAAGGAAACAGCTCATTTCTGGAGGAGCCTAAGCTAACAAACCAGTGAGAAAGGAGGAACTAGCTCTCAGAGTTGGCTTCTGAGACATAGCTTGTCACATCCCCTGGAGCCAGAATGCCTCAGTTCAAACCCTGGCTCCCCCACCTCCTAGCTGTGTGGCACTGAGCACATGACTTAACCATGCATGCCTTACTTTCTCATTCATAATATGCATATAATAACAATACCTACCTCCTAGGGTTGTATGAGGATTTAATGATTTAATAAATATAAAGCACTTAGAACAATGCCTGGCACATGGAAAGCACTATATAAAGTGTTCACTATTATTATGCATTCTTTCTTATATTCCTCCATTCATGCATGCATTAATCCTTCCACCCATTCATTGATTCCTGCACTCATGCACGCATCCATCCGACATTCCTGTCTAAACTCTTATTAACAGATGAGTTCATGTTAAAACTGAATAATAAATATCAAGGTTAGGTTTAAGAGACAAAGAGCTACTAACAGTAGCCTGGGAATGTATCCTAAACCTCTACTTGTGCAAGTAGCATGCTACAAAATCTCCAACTACATGCCTTTGTTCACATGGTTTTCTTTCCTTGGATGCTTCTCTTCCTCTTCTCCCCCCAGAAAACTCTTACTTATCCTCCAAGGCCCAGTTCAAGGGT
>NW_007726613.1:86882-88676 GCF_000696425.1 Galeopterus variegatus
TGAATAATAAATATCAAGGTTAGGTTTAAGAGACAAAGAGCTACTAACAGTAGCCTGGGAAGGTATCCTAAACCTCTACTTGTGCAAGTAGCATGCTACAAAATCTCCAACTACATGCCTTTGTTCACATGGTTTTCTTTCCTTGGATGGTTCTCTTCCTCTTCTCCCCCCAGAAAACTCTTACTTATCCTCCAAGGCCCAGTTCAAGGGTTACCTCCTGGGTGAAAGTTTTTCAACTCTCAGGCACAACCACTCTCTATTTCCTAAATGAGGAAATGATTGATGAAATGAATAAAGGCTCCCAGTGCTCTTTGTTCATATTAGTATTATAGCTGTTATCACCTTGTATTATAATTAGTTGCTCATACATTTCCTTCTACCTGGAACATGCCTTCCCCCATAAGTAGGCCATTCCTACTTATCCTTCAGGCCTTGGTTTAGAAGTCACCTCTTCCAGGAAGACTTCTTTGACTTACCAAATGTAGCATTGGGGCCTCTCCTACAAGCTCCTACATCCCTTGCTCCTCCCCCATCACCACGCTGGTCATACCACTAGGCCATTCCTGCTTTTCTTGACTGTTGTCCCTAAGGGACTGTGTCTTCTGTGAGATCAGGGACCAGGTGGGCTCATCAGGACATTCCCAGCACTCAGTCCAGTCAGGTACCTGTGACTACAGTACAAATAGAGCCTCCAGAGGGTTGTGCGGTATACAACTTTGCATGGAAGTCTTGCCCTGGAATGGTGCCTGACGTTGAATAGGCACACAGTAAATATTTGGTGAATTCACAGATGGTGCCAAAGCTCATAAATCCCAGGTCCCTGTGCCTGGTGTCCCCCATTGCTGCTCCAGGCCCCTCCTGGATGGAGCAAAGGTGTTGCAATTTCCTTCCCCACTCCTCCTTCAGGAGGATTCTGTGTTTGGGAAGCTCTCAGAGCACCTGGAGGTAAGTGGGGCATTAATAATGGATGTAGTGGAAAGAGAGTTTGAAGGAGGCCAGTTCCCCGAGCCTTAAAGTAAGGAAGCTGCCGCTATCACCTAGATAACAGAAAACAGAGTGCTTCCTGGGAAGTGTGTAGGTTCCACCCCCATCTCCTTCCAGCTCTGCCACAGGGTGCCTGAAGCCTGTCCTTCTCAAAACACTAAGACATCCAAGGACTGATCCCCTTGAAGGCAGAACAGGGGAACGGTTAGGAGGCAGCAGACCACATTTCAAATTTTAGCCTCGCCTCATATTAGCTGTGTGACTTTAGGCAGGTTGCTCGGCCTTTCTGAGCTCATCCCCTCATCTGTTTAAGAATAATACCTCACAGGGGAGATATAAAGATTAAATGAAATAACACATGTAATACACCTGGCACAGAGTAAATGTTCTAGGAATGTTTGCTGTTATTATTACTCATCATCTTGTCAGAGTCAGATGGGAGCTCAGAACAGATGTGTAATGTGGCATTGGTCCATCCCTACCTCCGTCCAGCCCCTCACTGAGGCTCAGAGGAAAATGGGGATTTGTCAGAGCAGCACTATGGTATCAGAGCCAGAACCTTCTGACACCCCACAATGACGTTTTTCCCACTGCATCGTCAGTAAAATGCCACTGTTGAGTGAGAATATACTCATTCCTTTCTTTGGCATCTGGAGGCTGCATGCACAGTGTGGGATGAGCCTGGACTCTGAATTGAAATTCCGCATCTGTTTGGAACTTTCCAGCTGTGTGAAGTTGGGTGAATTGCTTAGCCTCTCTGAGCTTCACTTTTCCCATCTATAAGATAAGAATGATCATAATAGTTCCTGC
>NW_007726613.1:89247-95742 GCF_000696425.1 Galeopterus variegatus
CTTATTTTATTAGGAATTCTTAGGGTATATGGCTGTTGGGGGAAGGAGAAATGTAAACTATGTCTTTGAGGAGGTTTTTGTCCTTCCTGGAAGTCCAGGCTTTGGTGCTCCTGACACAAGCACAGCCCCATTCCCATTCAGACCTGTGGATCACCTCCTCCCCCCACCATGGGATTCCTCCCTACTCCCCTCCACATTGCACCACCTACCCCTCCCAAGTAAGATGTGGCCTGCCTCTTCCTTCCTGGTGTCCCTCACCAGGGAACATTAACCTCAGAGCCTTTGGGCTGGGAACACATCCTTTCTCTGGCATTCCAGGTCTGTGAAATGCAGTTCTTACCTGACGTCAGAGGAACCCAGGCTCCCCCAGGCTGGGCTGGCTGCTTAGGCTTGTTCTGTCTCCTGCAGGCAGACAGAAACCTGCTCTGACCGTATTGGATGACAACACGCTGCTGGGTGGCTTCTGTGTGCTTTGCTCTACCTGTCTCAGCCAGAGATGGTGACTGACTCTTGGGGATGTCCAACTGTCCTGGGTTTTGTTCCCAAGTTGCCATCACCTGCCCTCACTCTAGTGCCATCCAAAGAGCTGTTAGTCCTCCTAGGTCCCAGCATAGCCTGGAAGTGTGGGGCCCCCGCTACTCTGTCATACCTGGGAGGTGGTGTTCCAGAAGAATGAACTGGGGGATTATAGGAGAGGGGAGAACCCATGCCCCCCCCAACCCTCCCACCAGCCTCTCGTCCAGGAGCAGATCTGGGAGCCCCCACCTCCAGGTGCCCAGAGGCCTGAGAAGTTGTCGAAACCGCTGAACCTGACATGTATAACTGCAGGAGACGCCAGCCGTCTCCTCCAGATGCAGGCTAAAAATACAGAAGAGCGAGGGCCCTTGGTAATGGAGACTTTAAGAGCCTGTGACATGTGGCAATGGCTGCGCAGCCGCTAATGAGCTCTGAGCCGATCGATTCCTGCGCCTCGAGTGAGTGCGTGGGCTGGGAACAGGGACAGGGGTGTCGTTCGGCATTTGTCCATTCTAGCTCAGAAATGTGGAATGTTGGTATGAGCCAGGAGCTTGGGGACCAGCTCAAGTGACCCCTTGATGTTCAGATGGGGAGACTGAGGCCAAGTGACAGGAGGCAGGAAGACATGTCAGGGAGAGGCAGAGGCCTCAAGGGACTCCAGTCAGGCCTCTGCTGCTCTGGCTGGCTGCCCTACCCCCAGCTTTGTGCCCCAGATCCCAGCACAGAACCTGCATGGGGAAACCCTGGCAAATGGGTGATCACTGACCAACGGAGTGAACGAATGAATGAGCGAATGAATAAATATCTTCCTCACTGCAGTGTGACTCCCCAATGATGGGGACTGTGACCTAGTTATACTATTGCTCCAGGAGTGCCTGGCAGTGTAGACACTCAGAAACTGCTTGCTGAATGAATAAGCACCTAATCTGCTTCTTGATCTACCTCCTTTCTGATTGTGGAGATAAAAAAGCCTATGAAAATTGTGCCCAAGGTCTTTTTTCATGGGTCCTACCATTCAAAGAGCCAAGGTGCAGTCTCACCTAGCAGAGAGAATAACAACAGCAACACAGCAGACATTTAGTAAACTTAGCAGGCACAGTACTAAGAACTTTGCACGTATTATCTCATTTCATTCCTCACATCAACCTATGAGTTAGGTTCAATTTTTATAACCATTTCGTATAGGAGAAAACTGACAGGCTCAAAAAGGTCGTGGGACTTGCCCTGGGTCGTGCCTGTAGGAAAAGGAGGGGCCAGGATTCAAACCCTGGCCAGCCTGCCCCTCTCTCCTTAACCACTACACTGCCCTGCCTCCCTAAAGTACAGCAGGAGAGGAGAGGAGAATGGGAGGGCCAGAGAAAGCCATGCAGAATGGAGGCAAAAAATACCTCCAGGGCCCAGAAAGTGTTTGATAAATTCCAGGAGAAGAATAGGAAGAAATAATGAGCATTTGTCAGAGCCTTTTATAGCATATAAGACGCTTTCCCTTGCATCTCTCATTTGATCTTCACCACAGGCCTGGGAGGAAAGTATTATCATTATCTACATTTTATTGGTGAGGAAAGTAAGGCTCCCATACCTCCCAGCTTGGGCTGGGCAGGCTCACACCTGGGGGAAGTGGGGGGCAGGGGGTGGGTGGAGTGGCACGGTGATGAGGATTCCTTATCTCCTGGAGGTTGTCATAACCTCTCCCCTAAATCATTGGCTCAAAGGGTAAATCCAGGCTGAGACTCAAAGGGTAAATCCAGGCTGAGACTCCTATGGCATTTCCGTGCTCTTTATAACCACAGGGGAAAGGCCAGCAGGGAGCAGAGGCCAGACCAAATGCCACCTCCTCCAAGGAGCCTACAGGGACCTGCCCGCCCTCAGGAATCTTACTCTCCTCTGTCCATCTCTTCCATTCCTTTGACAGCAGCTCTCAAGGCAGAGCAGAGTTTGTTGTCACTTCATCATCACAAAAGGTATTAGCCAACAAAAGTCACCCTGGCAGTGGGAAAGGAAACACCGTGTGCAGGGTGCAAGAGTTTGCTTAAGGCAATGATGTGATGATTTAAGGACAGAAACTATGTGTGGAATGAGACCAGAGCCCCTCTCGCTCCCAGCTCCTCTGTCAACTCCTTGACCTTCAGAACACGTGACCAAGGTTGGTCACAAAGTGGGTGTGGTGACACCCTTCCTAATGCCCCCCACATGAGAAACACAAATTCAAATACAACACGATTGAGGGCTGACAAGAGGCTCTTGTCTTACACCCAGTCTCTTCTCCAAAGGTAATGGCAGTGTCAGGTAGTGATCTGTGATTACAGTATTTGGAACTTCCTCAGTTTGATATAGGGTCAGTTGTGTACAGTATAAGGCTTACCATCTTTACTTTTTGTGCTAATTCAGATAGATGGAAAAATATTATTTCTCACTAACTGTACAAAAATGAGAACCCAGATTTTACGTGATTGGATATATATATTTTTTTACCCCAGCTAATGTATATGGTGGGTTTTATAGTCCTCATGATTGAAAAGGGGCAGCCAAAGTAGTAAGGTGCCCTAGCAGGATTCATGCAGGCAGTAAACATATAGGAGCTCCTGCTATGTGCCAGGCACTGTGCTAGGCTTTGAGGATACAGCGCTGAATCAGGCAGACAGTTCCTGCTGTCAGGAATTTCCAATCCGGAGTTGGGGGGGATGAACAAACCAACTTCATAGGGTGGTGGGTGGAAGTTCTGGACCCAATCAGGGAAAGGAGAAAGCCTCTGGAAGGAGGTGGCACTTGGACTGAATCCTAAAGAATGCACCAGAGGCAGATGGCGTAGTGGTTATAACTTCCAGTTCTGGAGTCGCACAGCCTGAGCTGGAACCTGGGCTCTGCTACTTCCAGCTGGTGACCTTCAACAAGTCACTTGACCTCTTTGCGCCTCAGTTTCGTCATCTGTAAAATAAGGCACTAGTGGTAACTTACCCTATAAGGTTGTGAGGACTAAATGAATTATATAAGGCACTTAGAACAGTGCCTGGCCAATGGTATGTATCTACTACATGTCAACTACCATTATTTTTACCGCCTAGGTTGTTGTGAAGATTAAATAAGATAACATTTGGGAAGCACTTAGCCCAGAGTAAGTGCTCAATAAATGTAAGCTGCTATTATTTTTGTTATTAAGTAGGCATTTGCCATTAGTAGCCAGGTGGATGGGAGGGGTGGTAGGAGAGGAATCCAAGGCAGAGAGAACAACATATGCAAAGGCCTGGAGGCCAGAGAGAGCCTGGTGCATTTGGCAAAGTTTAGAAGTTCAATTAGACTGGCACATAGCCTGGGTTCCAGGAGTGATGCAGGATGAAGCTGGAGAGGAGGAGCAGGGGCTGGATCTGAAGGCACTGGGAATAAGGATCCTCCCTCGCCCCACAGACAGCTCAGCTGAGAGCGCCTACTCTGAGGAAGTCTTGCTTGGGGCGAGGGCTAGGTTGGCAGCGTGAGGGGGGTTGCTCTGCCTCCATCCCCACCCTGCCCAGTGCCACTGTTCGAGGAGCCGCCGGCTGTCAATTACGCAGCCTCAGTGCAAGAGGCTCTTTCCTTATGCGATACATGTCACATCCAGGAACGATCAAAAAAGCTTTGCTTTGGCAAAACATCTTGTGCTGCGTGTTTGTTCTTTGGAGTCTGAGTGTAACTCCTGTTGTTCTCAAGACACCTGTGATTTGCTGGTCTCTGACAACCATTACCTGCTCAAAGTCTCTGCCTGCCACATAACCCATCTGGTGGCACCCCCTTTCCTTCCTCTGCCATCCCCAGGGCAGTACATGTCTCTCCAGGCCACAGGGGTTGGGGCCAGCACTGAATCAGACACAGCTGGCAAGGAAGGCCAATTTTAGTAATCACCTCTACCATGTGGGAACAGCTACTGTGTGCCAGGTGCTTTGAATACTTTGTTTTTAATGAGCCCAACAACCCCACAGTTAGGGCTCATTATCTTTATTTAACTGAGCCACAGTAAGGTTATAGAAGTGGCCCAAGTCTACCCAGTTGATAAGTACAAGATGTAGGATTTGAACCCAGATCTCTGCTACTACAGGCTGCACATTTGCCACCATACTAGGCTGCCTCTCTCCAGTTCACTCACTCCACAGTAGACTGATCCTGAAAGGAGGGGCTTGGAATGGCTGGGACTCAGCATAGGCATTAGGGTCAATACATGGGAGTCAGCTCAGGTTATCCCCTTGAGGTACTAGGCCCCCACTGCTGGCCTCCCGAGCTTGGATCCTGACCAGCCCCTCCCAAAGCAGCCCCTCACCTGTCTCCTGCAAATTCAACCATCGTAACCTCTGACACCTCCAAACCCCTCCTTGGGAGATCCTTTGGCTCCCACCACTCACTTACCAAATCTCCACTTTGAGTTCACGCACGTCAAGCATTCAATTCGAGTTCCCTCATTATCATTGTAATGGGTGCAAGCAAAGCCTCATGTAAGGCTTGAGGCCCTTCCCTATTGCCTGCACCCCCTTTCTCCATTTTTTGGGATCTCTGAGGGGGAAGGACCCAGAGAAGATAGAGGTTCTCCATTTTGTGATAAGTTCCTTGGGGGCAGAGCCCTGTCTTATTCACCTTTGTTTCCCTAGTGCCTGAACCATAGTACGTGCTCAGAAGAAAATGCATATTGAATAACAGTATCCACCGGTACCATTACTGATTGAGCTGCACTGAGCATTTCATTTGCATAATCCCATTTAGCTATGACAGTAGCCTTATAAAGCAGGTATTATTTCCCCCACAGACGGGAGAACTGAGGCTCTGAAAGATGGAGCAGTGTGCTATAGACCACAGCTAGGAGGTAGTGGAGCCAGGATTCAAAACTAGGTGTTGCCTAAGCCTGTGCTTCTTAACCCCCATCCTGTTCAGCCCTTTAATGCAACCAGTGAGTGAATGGAGGAGTCTCACATGCACCTCCTGACCCCCCGTTGGCTGCATCCAGGCTGACCATCTCCTCACAAGCTTCTAGGACACTGGAGTCCTCTGCCAGGCTGCCACCTCCACTGGCCCATGGGCTCAGAGCAAAGCCCCACCCAACAAAGTTTATTATTTCTAATCTTAGGAAAGCAACCTCAGTTCAAAGGCATTTTCAATTCCATTCAAGTCAAGGAACCAGTTCTCACTTTGCCTCTCTGACCCTCCTACCACCCTCACCTCCTCCTCCAACTGGCGCCAATAACGCAAGATAAATCTTTCCTCAGAAATATAATAGTTGTTCTTCCTCTTCCCGTTGAAGCCTCTGCCAGGTAATTAGCATACGCTGACACCTTGATAGACGAAAAGAAAGGCATGAGATAATTCCCTTTTTCTTTAACCATTATAGTATGAAGCAGCCTTTCAATTTGCCACTTACCCAACCCAGCATTCCTGAACGCAGCCCACCGTGTGACATGTTATTCTAGCTGATCCTACCATCTCTGGTATTCATCACCAACCCCGGGTCACACTTGATAGAGCAAATTCTCCCTCTTCACATGGACACCTTTCTGATAGGAGGGGCAGCCAGGGTT
The DNA here is from genome assembly GCF_000696425.1 of Galeopterus variegatus. Taxonomy (NCBI): domain Eukaryota; kingdom Metazoa; phylum Chordata; class Mammalia; order Dermoptera; family Cynocephalidae; genus Galeopterus; species Galeopterus variegatus. The sequence continues at coordinate 95,295 of NW_007726613.1, forward strand.
TAGATGGTCTGGAAATAGTGGGGATGATGCGGTCATACTCAGTTGGGCACTCCCAGCTGGCAGCCTGAGGCCTTGCAAGAGCCTGCATAGCTCCAGGGGGCACTTTCAGAATCTGTCTCTCCTTTCCTTCTCCCTTTCCTCCTCCCCAAAAGAAGCTGGTCTTTGACCAGACTCTGGGGATCCCTGCATTTGGTGCAACAGGAACCTCAGCTTGCAATTGATGGTTTTCTCTCTTCACACCAATACACACACACACACACACACACACACACACGACACCCTCTGGGCTTGTGGACCTGGCATCTTGGGGCTGTACCCAACCTCTTTGGAGGGCCTCCATGGCCATATATATGCTCACACACACACACCCCCTCTGGGCTTGTGGATCTGGCATCTTGGGGCTGTACCCAACCTCTTTGGAGGGCCTCCATGGCCATATATATGCTCA
>NW_007726613.1:96258-97284 GCF_000696425.1 Galeopterus variegatus
CTGGCATCTTGGGGCTGTACCCAACCTCTTTGGAGGGCCTCCATGGCCATATATATGCTCACAGGATTGATTTTATCCTTGACCTCTCTGGGGGTAAGTGATGGGGAGAGAAAAAAGTTAATTCCTTCATTTTACAAACAATTTACTAAGTGTCTACTATGTGCCAGGCTCTATTCTAGACACTGAAGACATAGAGATGAACAAGACAGGCGAGGGGCCCTGCCTCATGGAGCTTATAATCCAGTCTGAGGAACTATATGAGGAATTATTAATAAACCAGTAAAAGACATAATTTCAGATGGTGATATATGCTTTTTAGCGAAATAAAACAAATGAGGAGATAGGGAAGGAGTGGGAGGACTGTCTTAGACAGGGTGGCGAGAGACGCCCTGAGATTTGAACTGATGCATGGGTGAAGGTGATCGAGCCAGCCATGGGATAGCTGGAGAAAATTCCTGGAGGCAGGAACAGCATGTGCAAGAGCTTATAAGCACACCAGCTCCTGCAGCACGGCCCAGCTTCCTTGGAGGAATCTGTCCCACCCTACATAGCTTTGACTTGCCTGATACTATTGAGGATGGGGCAGGATGGGACAAGCAGTTTGCCCATCCATTTGATGAGGATAGAGAAATAGCTGACTGGGTCTACCAGTCAGCCAGGACCTCCCAAGGCCAGGGACTAGGCCTCCACATGTGAGTACAAACAGGAAACCAGATCAATCCTGCTACCTTGCCAATGGCTGCCCAAGGAAATCTCCAGCCTCCCGTTCCTTCAGCCCCTTCTCAAAGGACAGGCCCTCTCCAGGTAGGAGGCTCAGCAGCCCTAACCTCTCCCCTTCCCAGTTTGCCCAACTGCTCCTCCTCTTGGCTGGGATGGGTTCCCAACACCCTCACCCAGGGCTCAGGGAATGGGCGTGGGGAGTAGGCTACCTTGCCAGCCAGCCTTCACCAGTACAAACACATCTCCTTTCCTCCCAGTTCAGCTAAGATAAGAGAAGAATTTTTTTTTTCCTTTTTGTCTTTTTTC
>NW_007726613.1:98356-99964 GCF_000696425.1 Galeopterus variegatus
GCGGGAGCGCCGCCATGCTCCCAAGCGGCGCACTGTAGCAGTGCGCCACCGGGCTGGCCCCAAGAGAAGAATTTTTTTAAAGGATACTCATCAAAGGAAGAATTAAAGGGGAAGAAAGGGGGGAAATGCAGAAGCTGGCAAACAGATGTTCAGAGCTAAGGTTCCTGACTCCAAAGGAAATCAAGCTGGCCACAAGCTCACTTGACCTTCTGGGGACTCATCCCCTCCACTACCAGTGCCACCTCTGTGGCTCAAGATGCAAGATGGCCTTGTGACAGCACTCAGGTTGAAAGGTAGGAACTGGTAGCTGTGTTAGCTGTTCCGTTGGGAAGGCCCCCCCCCCTCCAGTGCAAAGGCCCAGAGTCCAACTGAGCCTCATGGAGCCGGTCCTCCCCCTGCTTCCCAGAAGGTCCTGTCAGGATTTCCAGCTGCCTCAGCCTCCACACCGCTCTCCCCACCTTACCTTGCACCCTTAGTCTACTCTGCACACATGGAAACTAGAGTGATTAAAAAATATTATATATGAATCAGCTTATATCACTTATGGTTAAAAACCTCCACTGAATAAATACTATGATGGGCAAAAAAAGAAAGGCCTGAACACCTGGGGTGGGCAATTTGGACTGCCACCCAGCCCTCTGGTCAGAGAAGGGCTTGCTGCCCCGTCTGCTGGAGTGCTGTTGGCAGATGGCCTCTAGCTCTCAGCCTCTCCAGGGACTGCATCAGCTGCACAGAACCACCTCGGCCAAGATCATGCCCCTTTCTGGGCTCTCCATATGCAAGAACTGACTGATGTGGGGCATGAAGGATGAGCCATTGGCCTAGTCCCAGACAATCCTGAAGGACCTCCTGTGGGTTGGCTAGAGCTGTGGCGGAGCCTGTATCCCTACTCCTCTTCCTGCCCATTCCCACCTCCTCCCTCTTCCACAGGTGTTGATCTCAAAGAAACACCTAAATAAAATCCTGTACACAAAAGTAGAAACAAACAAAAAAATTCACTGGCCTCCCATACGATTTTGAATAAAAAATAATTTTTGTTTTACAAGGGTCAGCATGGCCTTGCACGCTCTGACCCTGGTCTGTCTTCCTCACCTCATGTCACTCAGGCCCTCCCCAGACACCTTGTCTAAAATTTCAACTTTGCACCACCCCTTTTTTTTCCTCCTTACTATTTATCACTATCTTACTACATATTTATATTTAAACTTATTTATCTTGTTTATTTTCTGCCTTCCCAGTAGAATACAAGCTCCACGAGGCCAGGGATTTTTGTCTGTTTTGTTCCTGTTGTCCTCCCACAGCTTACTTAGCACAGTATCTGGCACATAGTATGTGGTCAATAGTGGTTAAGTGAATTAATAAATGAATCTCCTACCTACCACTATCTCACACAGTACCTAGAATATGGAAGGCATGAAATAAACATTTGTAAAATAAATGAAAGAAGGATGAATGAACAAAGCTGTGCCTACAGTGGGCCTCCCTCTGAGATCACTTTTTGCTCTTCAGTTCTGCCCCCCATTCCCCATTTTCCAAGTTCTCTCAGTTGGCCCCTCCAGGAGTCCAAGATCACTGGGATCTGGGGAAAGAACAGCACATGTCTGTCTC
>NW_007726613.1:100952-102490 GCF_000696425.1 Galeopterus variegatus
AAAAAAAAAATCCTAGTTCTACCACTTACCAACAACGTGACCTTAACATCTGTCAGCCTCATCTGTAAAATGAAGAGGACCCCAGTGCCCAGCTCATGGGGTTCTGCGATGTACCTATTGAATGCCTCTCTCCCTACTAGACCCTGAACTCTCAGAGGGCAGAGATCAAGTCTGCAAGTTCACGGTTGACTACTCAGCACTTAGTAGGTGCCCAGTAAACCCTGGAGAGTGACTTTCCATGTTTCCCACTGTACCTGGCACCCAGTATGGGCACGAGTGAAACTGGTTGGAACACACAGCAGAAACAGACCCCCACTGGCCATGCTCTGAAGGTTTCTGCCCAGTCACCCAGGATTTGCCTTCTCCTTCCCCTGCCTGAGAATTACTATTCTCTCATTTGGAAGGTGGAGGTGGGGAAAAGGAAGTCCATGGTGGCCATCATCGTGCATCCTATGCCCAGGGTTTCCCACCTACCCCCAGATCTCCAAGCTACCCTGCAGCCTCTCAGTTTGTGAGCCTCTGACCAAACACCAATCTTTGCTCTGGCTCTCCTCTCCTCACTCCAGGATCCAGCCAACTCCCACCCCCTCCACACAGCCTCTGACAGCTCAGGCCACGATGTTCTCTATCCTTCCTGACCACCCACTGCATATATCGACTGAATTGTGCTTCCTGGCATTTGCTTCCACCTAGGCTGGCATTTGATTAGATTCTGCTGCAGGTTCTCATCCCATCTACCTGTCAGATCTCCCAAATCTACTTCAGTAATAATAATAATAATAATAATAATAATAATAATAATAATAATAATAATAATAATAATATTGCTCCCTTACATCTGCAAACTCACTGAGCATTCATACAAAAGCCTTCCATTTCCTTTATCTCTCTCTGTTTCCAAAACCACCCCAGAAAGTGGGCAGGAGTTATCTTCCCCATTCTACAGATTAGGCAACGAAGGCTCAGAGAGGCTCATTTCAATACCTCCTCACCCCAACCACTGTCTACTTGCCCAAGCCAGAAACTTGGGCATCATTGTCATCTTTCACTCCATCCTTTCTTTCACAGCCAGAAAGCCCCTACCCCTGCAGATGACACCCAATCTCTCTCCAGACCACTCATTCCTCTCCAGCGTTACCACCTTGGCCCATGTCAGGTGACCACCACCCCTCCCATGAAAGATTGCAAAGGTCTCCCTCCCGGCCTCTTCTATTACCCCATCCTACGTCATCCATTTTGTACACTGAGTCAGAGTGATCTTTCTCTGGTGCATATTTATTTATTCATTCTTTCATTCATTCATTCAACAAATAGTTATTGAGAGCCTGCTCTGTGCCAGGCACTGCTTTAGATGCTGGGGATACAGCAATGAACAACAACAACAAAAAAGCCATTGCCCTCATGGAGATTTTATTCGTATGGGGAGGTTAGGGACCAATAAAAAGTAGTCAAGTAAATATATATAGTAGTAGATAGAGATAACTGCTATGGAAAGAAACAAAGCAGAGCAGGGAAACAGGGAGTGCTCAGGCAGGATA
>NW_007726613.1:103907-104939 GCF_000696425.1 Galeopterus variegatus
ACCTCTCACCCTCCCCACACCATGGTCGAATCTTCAGCAACAGTGAATAATGATACTATTTAACAGTTAATGAATGTTAACCTCATGCCAGGCCTGGACTAAGCACTTTTAAAATGCCATCTCATTCATTCTTCACAACAATCCAATGAAATGGGTGTACTGTTATTAACCTCTTGTTCTTAACATACTCATTTTACAGAAGAGGAAACTGAGGCACAAAGAGGTTAAATAACTTGACCAAGGTCACACTGTTAGTAAACAGCAGATACAGGATTTGAACTCAGGCATTTGATTTCAAAGCTACTTCTTTAACCACATGGGATATTGAAATTTTAGTTCCACAATCAGCCATGACCTCACTTTCTTAAACACTGTGTCCTCCAACAGGCATGGGCATTCTCCCTCCCACCCTTATACTCCCCTCACCCACCACCGTCCACATCTTTGTCTGGCTAATCTGCCTTCCTCTGGGAAGCCAGGTGGGGTGGGGTACCCTTCCTCTGTGCTGTCACAGCTGCCTGTGCTTGCTCTGTTTCAGCTCTGTCCACCCTGTGGCAGTCTGTTTATGGACCTGGGTCTCCTCCACTAGACATGAGCTCTCTGGGCACAGAAACCAATTCTACCTGTCTCACAGCTGTATTTACAGAGTCAAGAACAGTGCCTGGTACATAGGCATTCAATAATTACCTGTTGATGGATGAATGGGACAACAGCCTAAACTCAGACACTCTACCTGTAAGAGGGATGCACTTTTTTCTTGGTGGCTGGCCAGTATGGGGAACTGAACCCTTGACCTTGGTATTACAAGGCTGCCCTCTAACCAACTGAGTAACCAGCCAGCCCAGAGGGATGCAATTTCTATCCACCCTCTAATAAACTCCTAGATCTGTGCTCCCCCACTTTGCCTTCTCATAGACAGCCCCATACGCTGCTACTTACATGCACTGTCTCATTTAATCCTCCCAACACACTGATAAGATAAATATAATCATCTGCATTTTACAGATGAGGAAACTGAGGCACTCTGAGGTT
>NW_007726613.1:106301-115257 GCF_000696425.1 Galeopterus variegatus
GGGGCCTGTGGAACCGCGGGCGATTCCCCGCAGTCCGTTCCCCCAGCGAGCCGGGCCTGCCGCGGGGGTCCTTCCGGCCTCCCCCGCCCCCGCCTCGGCAGGGTTTCCCCACGGCTCTGAAGCGCGCAGAGTTCTCGCATCTCTTCGCAAGCCCCGACTCGAGGCTCAGAGCTTGGTACTGGGAGTCTCTGCAAGGGCAGCGGGCATTTCCCCAAAGCCCGGAGGTTGGGGGAGTGGGGATAACGGGCGGCTGTCACCGATGTTGGCTCCCCCACTGCCCTCAATCAGGACCGGCTTCCTGGAGGAGGAGACGGCGGCGGAGCCGGGAATGGGGGCAAGAAAATGACTTGACAGATGGGGAGTGGGAGGCTCTTCCCAGCATATGGGGCCGCGTGGGCGGAAGGAGTCTGGGCTGGGCGGGTTGGTGGGTGGGGAGTGGCACGGGGCTGCAGAGACTGTCCCTGGAGCGGGGACGCGCGCCTGAGTGAGGGTGGGAGTGTGAACGGGACGGAGAGGGGAGGAGGTACCCCCCAAAGGCGGGGGCGGGGAAGTGGGGGCGGCCTTGGATGCGTTCACCCCGGAGCCTGCGGAAGGCGCAACACACCGAGCGCCTGGCACAAGGGCGCCCCCTGATGGCGCCTCGAGCGTCAGCCACGGTTTCCATTTTCTTCTGAAACCAGTTTGACTAAATCCTTAATCAAGCGCTTCCTAGAAGCCGGGCGCTGTGCTGAGAACTCCTTAGGAAGATATTACCATGCCTATTTTACAGCTCAGGGAACGGAGGCCCAGCGAGGACGTACAGCTAGACGTGGCAAGAGCCTGGATTCCAATCCATGCATTCATTCACTCAGCTGTTATTAAGAAATCCTTGCCGTATGCTGGGGGCTGGAGATACTGCAGTGCACAGATGGACAGGTCCCTGGCCTCGTGGGGCTTATAGTCTAGGTGAGGAAACAGCGCACAAGTAAACAAATAAATGAACAACATAATTTCAGTGCTGCGGAGGAAATAAACCAGGGTGTGGAGCTAGGCAGCAACTGTGCTCTCGGCTTCTCCCAGCCTGCCTCCCCCTCACTGCTCCCTAGGGGACCGGGATTTGTCAGCCTTGGCTTCAAGGCAGGCAGCAAAGGAAGGTGGCTCTGGGGGTGGAACTAAGGCGGGGGGTGGATGCAGATTCCCAAGGCCAGGAGCCGCTCCTGGCACCCCTCACGTGTACCACCACCAGCACCTGCAGCCCCAGGCTTTCCCACTGTGGGCAACCGGCTGAATTATTTCCTCATCTCAACCCGATGGGATTTTAATCTGTCTTTATACAGCAGCCTGGCCGCCTGCACTGGGATTATTACCGAGTTCTCTGCTCATTGATCCGGCCTCCCCTGGCTGCTCTGACCAACTGAAGCTCTGAGATGGAGGTGGTGGTGGTGGGGGGGTCCAGGCTCTGCAAAGATTTAGGGGAGTGCCAGTTCTTGCTGTGGGCAGGGATTTACAGGGCACTACCTTCGATGGCTAGGCTGCAGCCAGGGTGTAGGGGCTTGGGTTTGAAGCGGCAAAGTTTACAATTTGAGCTCAGGAGACGGGTTGTTCCAGCAGTACCAGGTTACTGTCTGTTGGGGCAGCTGTGCTGCTCTAGGGGAAAGATGAAGGAGGAAGGAGAGGCTGAGATGGATGACCTGGGACAAGGACAGGAGGTCAGGAGAAAAGGGTATGGTTCCAGCTCTATTTACAAGCTGTGTGCTCTTGGGCAATTATTTGGTTTCTCTTCATCTACAGAATGGGGGTGGTTACTGAGTGTATTCAATGAGGTAGTATATGCACAGAGCCTTCACCCAATAAACACTCAATACGGCCAGCGGTTATTGTTAATATTGTTGTCTGTAAAGTGGGAGTAGGAGTACTGGCTCTGCTTCCTAGAGAGATCTCTTTTGAAACTCAAATGGACAGAGGCACCAGGCGCACATGAGGGACTGCTGCTGTTGATCGACGGCCAGCTCGCCAACACTAATAAAGGTGAGAGGAGGTTAGAGGCAGACACACATATTCAGTGGCTCTCACATTTGGTCAGTGACAGACACATTCAGTCTCAGATAGCCGTCCATGTGGCCTGAAACACCCTCCTCTGCCTTCAGACCAGCCTGATAGCTGAGAATATGGGACGGAGGCTCCCAATGGATACTGGAGTGTGGCCTTTCAAGCATGTAAATCTGAGCATCATTCATTGCCCTGGGACAAGCCCCAGACACCCTAGCATGCCCAGGGGTTTGTCCTTCATCTCTTGCCTCTGCCTTTGTATGTGCAATTCCTTCTTTTTTGACAGTTGGCGGGTAAGGGATCTGAACCCTTGACCTTGGTGTTACAACACCACGCTCTAACCAACTGAGCTAACCAGCCAGCCTCTGCAATTCCTTCTTCCTGGGGCACTTTTCCCTTGTAAACTCTAATCCTTTGAGGACAAGGACTTTGTCTATTGGTTCATCAATAGCAGATGATCAATAAATATTTGCTGAATTGAATTGACTCCACCCAGTTGACTTCTTCCAGTCTCAGCTCAAGCCTCACTTCTGAGGAGAGGCCTTCCCTGCTGCTGAGGTTGGACAGAGCCTCTCCTTTCCCCTTCTGAAGCCTCCTGTACTTCCCTTTGAAATGTACACGTTTATGTCTGTCTCCTTTGCTAGACTCTAAACTCCACCCTTGGGCAGCTCCTTCTTGTTTACTGCTCTATCTTTAGTACCCAGCGTGTAGCAGGTACACAAGAAATATTTTGAATGACTAAATAAATGGATGGAGGCACTGGGACTCCATGTCTCCCGTTTTAGTCTCTCACTGATCCTCCTCCTCCGTCTCCAGAGGAATGACTTCTGGGGTCTCAGGACCAGGTCTTTGCCCCCCCTCCTCCCCGCACTCCTCTTTCCATCTCCTTGCTCCGTAGCCGTCCACTCCTAGGCCATGCCCTGAGCCCCTTCAGCCTTGGGCGCCCCTCCCTGGTGAAGAATAGAGCTGCCATTGCCTCTGCCCTGCGCTCCTGAGGTGAGACCCCACGCTGGGTGCCCTGGGCCCACCGCCTTTTCTAACCATCAAAAACACAGCTCTGGGTCCGCGAGTGCAGTGAGACTGGTACCCCTCTCCCCGCACCAGCCAGCCAGGTCTAGTAAATGCCGAGTCATTGCCGGCTGGTGCCTGTCTCCAGCTCCTCCAGCCTGAGGAACTGCCAGGAGCAAACCCAGAAGAGCCACCCCTGGCAACATCTGAAGTGCTGCACACCCGAAGCCAAGGAGTTTCTGCTTCCTTTCCGCAGACTCCCACCTCTACAGGGGTGCTCAGAGGTCCTAAAACTGGGGATCAGGCCAGGGTGGAACCACCAGTGCTGTCCCATCTCAGTGCCACCTTCCCACTCCACCTTCCACTGCCCGAGGCCCCTGGAAACATGCTGCAACCCAGCCTCAGTTTCTCCGTGGGACCCTTCTTGCTAAGGAGCTGCCAAGGGAACATTTGCAGGGCTGCGGCGAAGCTGCAGTGCCTGTGAGTGCTGACTAATAATTAAGCCCCTACCAGCTGCCTGTAGATAACCATAATCCCTTGTATTTATACAACTCTGAGCGCATTTCAAAGCATTTTCATATGTATTATCTCATATGATCTCCCACAATGAAGCTGCAGTGCCTGTGAGTGCTGACTAATAATTAAGCCCCTACCAGCTGCCTGTAGATAACCATAATCCCTTGTATTTTTACAACTCTGAGCGCATTTCAAAGCATTTTCATATGTATTATCTCATATGATCTCCCACAATATTTCTATTGGGTAGTTACTGGGAAGGGAATTAATGTCCTTATTTAATTTTAAGAGGAAAAAACCAAGACTCAGAGAGGAAAAAATCTTGTCTGAGGTCACACAGCCTGGGGGAGAGGGGGGATGGGGGCAGAGCTCGGCTCAGGATTCAGGTTCCTGACAGTCCGGGGTTCTTAATTGTCCTCTTGTTCAGGAACCTGATGCTGAGGCCTCAAGAACATACGTAGTGCAAACCCTCCCAGCTCTTCTGCACATGCCAGTCTCTTAACAACAGCAGCAAATAGTTGTTGAGCACATATATGCAACTTGAATTATCTCATTTAACTTCCACACAATATTGACAATATTATTAGCTTCTATGTTACGGATAAGGTAGCCAAAGTTCAGAAAGGTTAAGTAACTTGCCTGGAGTCACACAGACTGTTCAGATCCAGGATACAATTCTAGCCTGTTTGAACAATCTCAGAATTTAACCCCTACCCCTAGGCTCTTCCTGGCTTAACCGAGACCCCTGCTGAGACCACACCTTCAGAACCTCTTCCTTGGAGTCTAGGATCATTGGGAATTTCTCTTTTCTGTGGCTGTCTGCTCTCCCGGGTCACTTACTTATACACCCATTTATTTGACAAGCATTCATGAGATCTTCCTCTGTGCCTGGCATTAGGAATACCACAGTGGGCAGTTGTTCAATCTCCTGCTCTGAACTAGCTAGCCCAGGCTGGGGAAATCTGAGAAGGCTTCCTGGAAGGGGCACCAAAGATAAATCTTGAAGGATGAGTAGGCGGGGGAGGCAGCAGAAAAGGAAGAGAGAAGAATGCTCCAAGCAGAAGGGGCAAGAGGCAAGAGAGAGCAGGACCTGTTCAGGGACTCTGTAAGTGAGGCATTTTGGCTGGAGCACAGACAGCAGCAGGCAGGAGAGAGGAAAGGTGAGGCTTGTGTAGTATTGGGGTGCAGGGGAATGTGGCAGGAAAGTGACCGGGTCAGGTCTGTGCTAAGGATGCTGTGGAAGCCAGGGGTGGGGGCCCAATGGGGACACTGTCCACTCCAGTGCAGGATGTTTCCAGTCACCTTTGGTGCTAGACCCTTGGAACCAGGCTGTGGAGATGTGGCCAGGGCAGCTTTCCAGGGCACCCTTGGCTGAGCTTGGGGGAGTCTCTGGAGGCCTGGGGGAACTGTGAATGGGGTGAGGTGTGAAAGCAATGGCTTCCCCCCCAGCAGTCCTTAATGAGGTACCCATTTAAGAGCAGAAAGAAGGAAGGGCATTCCAGACAGTGGGAACAGCATCAGCAAAGGTCCAGAGGCAAAAGAGAGCAATCCTGCTGGGGAGTTAGCACAGTTCCACATGGCTGAAGCCAGGGTCTGGGCTGGGTGGAGCTTCTACTGTGCAGCAGGACTGAACTCAGCCTTAATGAATTAGAGCCTAGGGGCTCTGCAGCTTGTACCCCTAGGTTCGAATCCCAGCTCCTATGAGCTTTGAGTATCCATGGGTAAATTACTTAATCTCTCTGGTTCTTTGTTGTGGGGAAAATAAAATAGTTTAGTCAGTGCCCCCACCACCTCAGGTCCAGTTGGGGGTCATGCAGCACAATCTTTGTAAACAAGTTTTGTGTGGGTGGAATTAGTGTGTATGTGCACCCATGTACCTTTTTACTTCGTTGCTATTGTGTGTTCTTCAGTTTGTGGAGCAGAGTTGGCTAGCCAAGCTCATGTCTAAAAATAGAGCATGTCTACTTTGCTGGCAGCTGCTCAGTTTTTCTTTGGACTTTGCTGGTAGCAGTGGAGTTTCTGAGTTTCTCTTTGTACTGCCTAGCTCTCAGATGTGTGTGTGCTAAATAAAGACTATTCCTACTTCAACCAAGGCTCCAAGGACCTTTTTGGCAGTTACCTAGCTCATAGACCTGCATGTGAAGGGTTTGTGAACAGGCTCAAGGGGTCTGTGAGCTCCAGACCCAGCCCTAGCTCTACATTGGTTTTCTTATCTGTAAAATGGGGTTGTTGTGAGGATTAAACCAAACAATACACAAATTTCTTCACATACATATAATAAATGCTCAATAAATACAACCTATATTATTATCATTATCATTAATGTTGTTATATTAACAGCCTCACAGGGGGAAATCTGAGGTGGAGCACAACTTCCCTAGGGAAGAATCTCATTTTAAAAAGTAGAAACAAGTTGCAACGTGTGCTTATCTGTAATCTCCACATTCACAGATATGTGTGAAATTTCATCTGCAGCTGTTTTCTCAGAGTGTCATCCCATCCCAAATCAAATGACCAATATTGGATGTCGCAGGAATGATAGCGGTTTACAGCAACTGCAGCAGGCTTGAGGCTGGGATGGGGTGCAAGGGAGTAGAAGGGACCTCTCTCTGTCTCTGGAGGGGTGACGATGCCCATGTTTTTAAACTGGGATTGTGTGGGACACTTTGGGGATTGGAAGTGGCTTCACCTGTTCCAGTTAAGATGAGAGGCAGAATCAGCCAAATTTTTCTGGAGTGAATGCCCGGAGCAGAGTCTGGGACACAGCCCATGCCTCCACAAGTTTAGTCTTCTAGAGTTATGAATTAATCTTTTAGGATCTGAATTGCTCAAGCTTGGGAATTAAGAGTTTCAGGTGTTAACCGTGAGACACATAGCTCCAACATGGTCAGACAGGTGAACTGGACCAAGAAGGCTGTGCTCTGGAGTACTACCAACCTGGTTTAAATCCCACCCCTGTCCATATAGCACGGACCTTAGATAAGCTATTTTGCTGGGTTTCCTTGCCTATACAACTGGACTGGTAATTAGACCTACCTCATGGGTTGTGTTAAGATTCAATGAGATAATGCACGTAGAACACTTGACATAGTGCCTGGCACATGATCAGGGCTCAAAAACTAGTAGTTGTCAGCACTGATATAATGTTCTCCTCCTTCTGGAAAATTTTGAAAAATCACACAACCCCAGAGAGATAGAATTAGCCAAATAAGAGAGCAATGAGAGACAGGGGCCTCCTGCCTGGGGATGACAGATGTTCCAACAAGACTACTGTCCCCTTAGGCAATAACAGGTGGGTGTCCAGGCACAGAAGTTTCACTGTACCTGGGCAGATACAAGAACTCCTTACTGAAATGAGGGAACGAGTTAGGCCTTTGCCTCAGCTGTAAGAACAGGGAAGGAGGTCAAATCAGCTGCAGGCTGGCTGGACAAGGACCCATGGGACCTAGGTGGTCCCCGAACAACACATGGGGGTGCAGAGCTTGGGGCAGGGTGAGGTCTGCATTGAAAGCCCTGTTGATGTGGTCTCGGTGAAGGCAGAGAGCAAGGTCAATAATTTTCCAGGCCTTCTGAAATTCAGAAACTTGAAGTTTTAAAAAACAGTACACACATAAAAAATGTTCTTTTGCAGCTGTCTTGGCATTTGGGGAGTAATTTACCAACTTCAAGTTCAACTTAATGAAGCTGGGGGTAGGCAGCTTCCATGGGAGTTCTGCTTCCTAGCAATCTTCAGCCACCCAACCGGCAAAGAGGGCTGAGCGGGTGGTCGGTGAGGAGCATTAACAGTAACGCTTTGTGTATTTGTCATCAGAATGGAGCCCCCGGGCACAGGGGTAGTGCCCGTGGCTGTTCAGTGGTGTATTTGTCATGTGGCCATTGACACAATCAATTGACCCCCTTACACACCGGTGTTTATTAGCCATTGTATAAATATTTCACCCCTCCCCAGCTGACACATAATCTCTTCTTTGCTGCCTCTGACAAATGAACATTTCTCTGTAGACTCTTAAATGAGTATGTGTCACAGCTATGTCACTGATTAATTTTTTTTACCACCACGAACAACGATGCATAGAAATGTAACTTATATTCATTTCCCGGCTTGAGCCCAGCTGTCTAAAAAATTCCACCAGCAGCTACGACTGACAGACAGCTATCCCAGGGCTTGGGCGTGCTGACATGTGGTTGTGTGAGTGCCAGCTTGTTAATTACAAGCTTTCTCTTCCGGCCTGGCTGCTGAGTAACCAGCCACAAGGACCTTAATCACTGTTGGGTCCGGGAAGGACCTGCTTCAGTAGGCTCCAGGGGCTGGTTCCCCAACCCAGCCTAACCACACAAATTTTTTTCCTCCAAGTGTTGGCCACCTTTTCCTCTGGGCCCTGGTTTGAGAATATCCCTGAAGTCACCTCAGTCATACTCATTGCCACCTTAAACTCTTCACCCACTGATCTGTGAGATCATGAGAGTAGGAACCAGATCTTGTTTGCTTAGCACAGAGTGGATGCTCTAGAAATATATGCTAACATGAAATCAGCTAAGGTGCAGTATTGAACAATGTACCAGCCATTTGACATGTATTCTTTCATCTTTTCAATGAACATTCTTGGAGCATCTACAATGGACTAGGTGCTTAGCCAATGAGCAAGACATACAGGCACATATACCAGGGCCCAGAGGAAAAGGTGGCCATTGCTTGGGGAGAAAATGTGTGGCTGGACTAGGGTGGGAGTCAGCCCGTGGAGCCTTCTGAAGCAGGCCCTTCCTGGGCCTATCAGTGATTAAGGTCCTTGTGGCTGGTTACTTGGCAGCTAGGCCAAAATGAAATTTAGGTTCTAGTGATGGAGGACTACAGGTTCTAGGACAAGACACCACTTATACCCTGCTTGCAGCTGAGGAAACTAAGGGACAGTTCTTGCCTTTGGTCACATAGCTCGTGAGTAGTAGAGTTGGCCTAAAAGCCCGTGCCGTCTGACCCTGGAGCCTGCACACGTAACCATTCTGTCAGTTGCCCCACCCCCACTGTCCTTTTCCTGAGCTGCTTCAGTTTCCCCTCCACTACGGCTCTCCTGCCTGCTCTTCTCCTTCATACTTTCCTCCTGCCGGCAGGTTCTTGATTCACCTTGGGCTTCCGTTGATTCAGCATCCCTACCCCTACCCCGACCCTGTCCATCTGCCACTTCTACCTCCCCAGCCACCCACCCACTGGTCACATAGCTCGTGAGTAGTAGAGTTGGCCTAAAAGCCCGTGCCGTCTGACCCTGGAGCCTGCACACGTAACCATTCTGTCAGCTGCCCCACCCCCACTGTCCTTTCCCTGAGCTGCTTCAGTTTCCCCTCCACTATGGCTCTCCTGCCTGCTCTTCTCCTTCATACTTTCCTCCTGCCGGCAGGTTCTTGATTCACC
>NW_007726613.1:115582-117269 GCF_000696425.1 Galeopterus variegatus
GGCTCTCCTGCCTGCTCTTCTCCTTCATACTTTCCTCCTGCCGGCAGGTTCTTGATTCACCTTGGGCTTCCGTTGATTCAGCATCCCTACCCCTACCCCGACCCTGTCCATCTGCCACTTCTACCTCCCCAGCCACCCACCCACTGGCACAGGACTGAGCCTTCAGCAGGTGTTGATGCTGCCTCTACCCCAACTCCCACCTCCATGCACCTGTGTTCCACGCACCTGTGTCCCTTCCCTGATGTCATATAGCCACTGGCTGGGAGCCAAGTGCATGACACCTGGGGACACTTCTGGTAGATTAACTAGTTCACACCAGCTCCGCCATTGCCCACAACACTCTCAAGAGACTGACCCGTGAAAGAGAGACCCTCCTTTCCCCAAGGCCTAAGCAGTCTTCGGCAACTCTAGGGGCAGGGGCTGCACATCCAGGGAACTGATACTCCCTGATGCCATGTCCACAGAGCCCACGTGAATCAGGCAAAACCGTGAATGTATGTGGTAACTAGAGGGTGTGGAATGGGAGTCTGTCTGAATCCCAGTTTCTCTGTTTACCCACCACGCATTCTCGGGAAAGTCCCTCCATTTCTTCTTGTCTTGGACATTGTACCTATTTCAGAGCTCTTGTGAGGCTGAAATGAGCTCACGTGGGACATCACCTGGCACAGCGTCTGGCACATCATAGGTGCACAGTAAACGCAGCATCCTTCCTTACCTTTTGCAAGATTGTGACTCCGACCCATCCTGACCAATCGACTCCTATCCAGAGAAGAAAAGCTGTACAATGCATAAGCCTGCTGATATCCTGGCCCATACCAACCTAGGAGGTGGCCCCTGAGACCCCAAGTCCCAGGTAGCACTGCCCCTCTTCTTCCTTCCAGGTCTGACTGGATGGCAGCTCCAGGGAATGAGGTGGAACTGCTAGGATGGTGCTGCCCAGGTGATCCGCTCTCACCTTCAATCAGCATCATTCGAAATGAAGGCCAAATGCCAACATTCAGTCCATGTGGCACTGAACAAAGCACATGTTTATGTGCATTATCTCGTTGCAAATCAAAAACCTTCTGAGTTAAATATGACTGCCTTCATTCTACTGACAAAGAAATTGAGGCTCAAAGAGGTTAAGGAAACTGCAAAAGGTCAAGGTCACACAGAGGCAGAGCCAGAACTTAAATCTGGGTCTACCTCATTCTCAATCCAAGGCTACTAACTGTCCTCCAAGCTCCCAGGGTATTCTCCAAGGAGCACCCACACCAGCCATCAGCTGCTCTGTGACATCATTGAGAGCCAGTTCTATGCTGTCAGGGCCCCAGTGGGCCTGCCCTGCCCCACCTGTTGGGCCTCAGTGGAGCTGGGGGCAGGGGCATAGGAAAGAAAAGCCCAAACAACACAGAGCTGGGTTGGGACCAAGGAGCCAGCAGGCCAGGGGTAGAAGCCAGTGCAAGAAACTGGCCCACATAACTGGCCCTTCACTTGGTGGATTAGCTGTGCCATCTTCCATACATTTCCTTGTTCCAAATTGAGCGTTGAGCCCCGGAAATCAGGACAAAAGCACCACCCACAGCTCTGGTCTCGATGACTCAGATTCCACCTCCCACAGTCTCCTCCTGTGTGTGTGTTTCTGAATGTGTGTACCCGCGCGTGCGCCCCACCAGTGCGTGAGGCTGTCAGCTGTGTGTGTGTGTGT
>NW_007726613.1:118140-122884 GCF_000696425.1 Galeopterus variegatus
TACGTCCATCTGCATATCTGTCTCCAAGCCTGAGCCCTCAGAATATGATGAAACAACAGGGTCAGTGATAATCACAGCATCAATAATCACTTGCTTCCTATGTTCAAAGACACTCTATTGATGATGAAACTGAGGCTCAGAGAAGTTAAACAGCTTTTCCAAGGTCACACAGCCAGGAAATGGTGACATTATCAGATGCCAAAGTCTGTGTCCAATAACATGTGCTTCCCTCCTTGCCCCCTCCAGGGAGCGTGGAGAGAAGACCTGAAGAGTCCTTTGTTACTAGAAGCCAGCCAAGGTTCCTGAAGGAAAGGGGACCAGAAGCCAAAGCCTTGGAGGAGAAGGGGGGCAAATATCAGATAGATGCGCGTGAGCAAGAGGGGGCAGGGCAGCTGTCTCTCAGAACAGGTGTCAGAGAAGCTGTGACAGCCACTTAGAACCACAGTGGCAAGCCTCCTTTACATGGCGATTTGCATATATTTGCATGTATTTGCATCACCAAATCTGTGGAATCGGCCTTAATGGTCCCTGACTCTGGAAGACTGGCAGAAGCTGAGAGGGTGGGAGTGACGGGGAGGGCCTGGGGAACTGAGGAAAGGAACGAGGGAAGAGGCAGTGCTGTGGAGGCCCTGGGAGGCTCTGGGCACCGCTAAAAGACATTTTCTGGGGGAAAGAAGAATCTCTCTCAAGTGCCCTGGAAAGCCTCCTCGCCCCGATTCCGTCTACGGGGGACAGCAGTAAAGAGAGTCGGGGATACAGAACTCAGGGAAAGCGAGGGAGGGTTGGGGACCTGGGCCAATGGGCCGCGGGCAGGGCCTCCCACTGTCTCCCTCTAGGGGCCGCCCACTTGGCCGCCGGATCTCAGTGGCTCGGTGTTTGGACGCCATCTAGTGGACACACGTGGGAATGCGCCCTCTTCCTGCCTGCTCTGGACGCAGCCCCTTCTTGCGGCTGCCAGCATGAAACACGTGTCAGCTTCTCTGAGCAGGTACATCGTGGAACCTGGTCCAACAGCCCGCGGTCTGAGTGCGATTTTCCAGAGGATCACAGGCAGGGAGCTTCCGACGGGGCTCAGGCCAGACTAAGGTGAATGGGCTAACACACCTTACTGGTGAAGAGTAAGTCAGAAAAACATGGCTATGCTTGTTACTAACAGTGTGACCTTGGCAAAGTGACCTCCACATCAGTTTCCTAATCTATAAAATGGAGGTGATAATACTTACTTGTAAGAAAGAAAGGAGGTAATATATTTTAAGCACTTATTAGCAGGGCCAGGACTAAAGAGAAGTAAGTGAGGTGCCCGGGGCACAAAATATAAGGATTTGGGACTTGACACCTCCTCAAAATGCATGCTCTAGGCTTCTTACTCTTTTTCACCCTAGTCCTGGTCCTGCTTGCTAACACACTGCCTGGCACGCGAGGAGCATTTAATCAGCAGAAGCTATTGTTTCTGTCATTATTGTTATTACTGGGAGGGTGCTAAGACTAAGGCCCCCACTCCCATCTGGCCTGGTCTGGCAAAGGTGAGAAAGGAGATCTGAGCCTAGAGGTGAGGGGCCATTTCCCAGTGAGCCAGGAATAAAGAAGTCACAGGCAGGTAGAAGTGGAAGGGCTATATTGGGTCACAGCCTTGTGACCTTCTCAGATTCCCCAGGACTCACTGATAGATGGGGAACTCAGGCCTGGTTCACACATGGTCAGTGTGATATGTTGGTGAGAGGTGGAAGTAGACTGCTGCCACATTATGGCCCTCTTGGGGTAGCCCTAAAGGACAGTACCTTCTCAGATTCCCCAGGACTCACTGATAGATGGGGAACTCAGGCCTGGTTCACACATGGTTAGTGTGATATGTTGGTGAGAGGTGGAAGTAGACTGCTGCCACATTATGGCCCTCTTGGGGTAGCCCTAAAGGACAGTGGTGAAGGGAAGTCCCAACTTGCAAAGCGTTGAGCAGAACACCTGGACATCAGCTTTGTCTAGACGAAGATGAAGCCTGAGGTGTGGCCATTCCTTGACTCTTGGGAATCATGAATGACTTGTTTGGTTGATAGTAGCCTGAAAGAACAAAATCAAAGGTCAAAGTGGTCCAGGAAAGAGGAAGATAGATGGACTTCTAGGAGTGGGCACCAAGTGCAAACCTCCGGGTCTCAAGTGAATACCCTGCAGAGCATCCACTGCCAGGAGCTTCTCAACAATGAGATAGAATGATTCATCTGGTGAGCAGATCTCTCTCCTTGTCCGCCACAAATGTCTGCACAATAGTCTTTGAACAGAGTGGTCACCAGAGTGGTGCCAGGGATGAAGGCTATACATGCACCCAACAGCATGGGCTCCCTCTCACCAAGGCTGAGCTAGTTCTGCCACTCAGAGTGCTCCACCTGCATCCAGCTGAGACCAACCCTGAGCCCTTAGTATGGCTCTCTTCCCCGGAAGTCCAGCCAAGCCTCTGGTGGCAGGTCGATTACACTGAACTCCTTCCTTCCTCCCTGGAGGGGACAGTGGTTTGTCCTTACTGGAATCAGTGCATGCTCTGAATTTGGGCTCATCTTCCTCGTCCATGGTGCTTCCACGAAAGAAGGTACAGTAACGGAGTATCCTAAGACTTGATAGTTTTTAGCTCTTACATTTAGGTCATTGATCCATTTTGAGTTAAGTTTTATATATGGCATTAGGTAATAATGGAATGATAATCTACAGATTCATTGGTCTTACTTGGTTGTATTCCGTCACCCAGAAGCAGCCAGCCTGGCAGAACAGTGGGCAGACTACTGAATGCTCAGTGAAGATACTGGCAGGTACATGACACCTATGGGTTTGAGCCCTGAACTCCCTGAAATGGCATTTGTTTAGAACAGTACTATGACCCCTATACATAGAAATTGCTGGTCCCAGAGTCAAATGTGGCAGTAGACCATCTCATTCTCACATGTGCAGAATATTTGCTTCCTGTCCCCAGACTTCAGGCTCTGCCAGTTAGAAGTCCTAGTTCCCAGGGAGGGAGAATTTATACCAGGGAACACAGTAAAGTTTGGACTAAACTGGAATTTGTGACTACTGCCTGGCTTCCTTACGCTCCTCATGTCAGTGGACGAATAGACAAAGAAGGGCAGGATTGTACTGGCCAAGGTCACTGATCCTGACCACCAGGAGGAACAAGGGCCATGGATACAAAGTATGTAGGTACAACGAAGGCAGGGAGGGGTATGTCTGGACCCAGCCAGGGCATTCACTGTGGCATCTCTTAGAACCTCTCACCCAGTAGCAATTGACAGTGGGCAATTCTAAAAGGGCAGGGAAACCAAGAAATCAGACCTCTTAGGGATAAAAGTCTGTATAATCTCATCAGGCAAGTAGCCCAGATCTGCAGAGGGACAGCTGAGGGTAAGGGAAGGAGGGAGGTAAAGGCAGTTATGGACTCAGGACAAGCTACAGCAGCGGGACTGTGGCTCGCTTCGTTAGCCCTCTTGCTTTTACCTTCCTTGAGATCATATCCAGCACTATCTTGAAGGGGACTTGTTTACTCTTTCTTGAGGAAAGAGTGATGGCAACTTTATTCTCATGGGAAAAAAATATATAAAAGGAGAGCGCACAGTGTGGTGTGGAAGTCAGATATGACGGGAGGGCATGAGTGGATCTCAGAGGCACGAGAGGTGGGTGAGCTGTATTGAGACACAAGCATTTCCCCTCAAAGTCCTTGACTACCTCCTTGCTCTCCCTCAGGCTGTTCCTCCACTTTCAGACTTAGACAAAACGCCACACCGAGCAGGGTGAAGTCTGGTTTCCGAGTGCCACCAAGGGCTGGACATCAGAACCCAGAAGCATGGGATGTTAACTCTGGGGGGTGAACCTTGACCCATAGGAGACAGGTCACGGGTGGGAGCTGTGACTGCTCCAAAGTGTACTTCCTCCTTACCTTCTGGAGATGTCCCACCCATGTGCCGAGCAGCCCGCAACGTCTCCTCAAGGCTCATGCAAAGCAGGGGTCAGGCCGGTAAGGGATGATACCACCTTGCTTTGTTCCAAAGTGTACTTCCTCCTTACCTTCTGGAGATGTCCCACCCATGTGCCGAGCAGCCCGCAGCGTCTCCTCAAGGCTCATGCAAAGCAGGGGTCAGGCCGGTAAGGGATGATACCACCTTGCTTTGCGTCTTCCCTTTTCATACTTCCCTTTTCCTTACCCTTGGCTCCGTGGGCTTCCACTTGAATCCCGGGCACAGGCTCTGCTTCTAGAAGACCTAAAACAAGGGGTGTCCTGAGAGCCTGGCACATGAGGCTCCCCGTCTGTATCCCACACTGTGGTCACTGCTGGAGCCTGAGTCTGACCACTCCAGCATCTCTGCCAAAGCTAAAGAAATAGAGATCCCAGGGGCAGGAATGGGGGTGAGGAGATCAGAGGGTGGAAAGTTAAGTCCCAGTGAAAGTTGTCCCCTGTAAATGGGTCTGTGCAGGAAGTTTTCTGGGAGGGAGTGATTGGATTCTGGAGGTGAGAAGGGAGGACAATATTTCCCATCCACGCAAGGCTGGAGATGGGCTCCTCTGAACCCCCCGAAGCCTCCATGTTCCTGGGTGGGGGAAGTGTGTGACTCTGTGATGCTCTGGACAGTGAAAACATCACGAGTGAGTGGATGGTGGTGGGGGCAGGAGGAGGCAGCACCAGACAGAACGCCCAGTGCAGGGAGGCCAAGAGGGGCTAGACTGAGGCTGCGGGAATCTCCTCCCAGCCTAGGTCTCTATGGTTTGAATG
>NW_007726613.1:123344-124723 GCF_000696425.1 Galeopterus variegatus
TCATGAGTAGATTAGTGCCTTACAGAAGGGCTTGAGGGGGTGAGTTCACCCCTTCAGTCCCTTCCTGCATGTGAAGACACAGCATTTGTCCCCTTCAGAGGATGCAGAGAGCAGGCTCCACCAGACACTGAACCTGTCTGCACCTTGATCTTGAACTTCCCAGCCCCCAGAACTGTGAGAAATAAATTACTACTGCTTATAAATTAGCTAGTCTCAGATATTTTGTTGTAGCAGCACAAATGGACTAAGACAGTCTCACAGCCCCGGCTACTCCCAATGCCCCAGTTCATAAACACTGCAGGCCCAGGGTGTAACCCCATATCCAGAGCACTGCCTCACACTTCAATGGAGTTTTGTGCCCTAAAAGAGACTAGCCCAAAAGCAATGTGGTGGTTTGCCGGGAGGTAGGGCAGGAGGAAGTTCAGGCAGACTGATTAAAGAGACCGAATATCCCTAATATCACCCCTGCACCCACCTCAGCTTTCACTCACCCTGCCTTTCTTTGGATGTGTGTGGGGTGTACCAGGCTGGGGCAAAAGTCCTGGCTTAAACCTGTGGTCTGCTAGTTCCTGGAGGCATCTATGTCATTCTGCTTCCAGGCAAAGACCCCATTTCCTGCATTTTCAAGGCAGAAAAAAGGGAAGAGAATATGAGAGACCTGAGCCCCAGGCAGTCTGCAGTCTGCCCTGCCTGCCTGGGATACATAAAAGGGATTGGAGGGAGCTGTCTTTGGTAGAGTTGGTACACGGTATTTTTCTCGGACGGGTCTATAACTGTCATCAGAGTCTCAAAAAAGTTTAAGATCTGCCTGTTCCGTTTAATATGGAAGTCAGCAGCCACATGTGGCTATTTAAATTTAAATTAATTACAGTTATATAAAACTTAAAATTCAGCTCTTCTGGCTCACCAGTCACATTTCAACGTCCCAATGGCCACATGTGGCTACTGGCTACCACGCTGGACAGCACAGATACAGAACATGTCCATCATTGCAGAAAGTTGTATTGGACAGCACTGCCCATTAACTATGCATAGAGAAGCTGAGTCTCAAACAGGGGAGACTTGTCCAAGGCCCCAAGGAGAGTTAGAGGTAGCTGTAGTACTAGATGCCCTTCATAAAATGTCTTGTGGTAAA
Source organism: Galeopterus variegatus (assembly GCF_000696425.1). NCBI lineage: Eukaryota > Metazoa > Chordata > Mammalia > Dermoptera > Cynocephalidae > Galeopterus > Galeopterus variegatus. The sequence goes on from NW_007726613.1 coordinate 124,480, forward strand.
TTTGCATACAAATATCTTATAAATACAGCTCACGTCAACAGCCTAGGGTGGAAGAAGACAGGGCACTAGTTGTGGGGCGGGGATGGGGGGAAGGGAGGTGCTCTATGTTCATTCCTCCCCTCCCCCTTCCCAGGAGGATAAAGGAGGCTTAGAGGCCTGGCCTCCCTGCCCTCCCCCGTGATGACCTCATTCTCACAAAAATGTGGGGAGGGGCTGGGTGGGTAGCTCCGGAGCCTGGGGGAAA
>NW_007726613.1:125319-126741 GCF_000696425.1 Galeopterus variegatus
TCTTCCTAAAATTCAAACCTGAATTTATCACGCCATGCTTAAACTCTTCCCTGGCTCTCCATGGCTCTTGAAATGAAGACCAAATTCCAACCAAGAACCACAAAGGCCTGCATGGCCTGGCCCCTGAGGTCCTTTCAGTCTCAGCTGGCCCCAAACTCCACAACTTTTTGCTCTGTTTCTCTTACTCACTACGCTGGGTCCTACCTCAGGGCCTTTGCACTTGTGGTTCCTCACCTAAAACACTCCCTCCAACCCCTACTTAACTCCTACCCGTCTTTCTGGTCTCAATTCAAGCAGAGCTCTCTGGAGAAGCTTCCCAGAGCCCTAGGTGAGGTCAGCTGCCTCTGTTATATGTCCTTATAGTCCTTCCCTGTAGAAGATCATTTCAGTTTGTAATTTACTTTTATTTGGGAGTTCTTTGATAAATGTCTCACTTCCCTACCAGATCATGCTGTCCATAGTTGTTGTGTACATTGTTGTATCGCTAAACCCTTGAGCAGTGGTTGGTTCAAAAGAGATGGTCAATAAAAATATGAGAAATAAATGAAATGATCAAATGTCAGGCTCCTTCCTGCAAGAAATGGGCTCCTCAGAGCNAGAAATAAATGAAATGATCAAATGTCAGGCTCCTTCCTGCAAGAAATGGGCTCCTCAGAGCGTGTCTCCCTCTCTCCCCAACCCATTTCATCAGGACCACAAATAGGTGATGCTGTGCCCTCTATCACCCCGAGGCTGCGAGCAGGAGAAAGAGTGAGACCTGGAGGCCACTGGAGACAATGGAGGTGATCAGGAGTTGCAGAGGCAACAGGAAATTGGACAAGAAGTAACAAAAATGGTAGAACCGACAAGATGACAACTAGGGTCCTTGAGAGATGATAGAAACACAACAAGGAGTGCAGTGTAGTCTAATTTGGCAATAGGATGCCATAGGCTGATTGATTAAAACAGATAATGGGATATGCCAGGGCGATGGGGTAATAGGCAAGCTGGATATATTCCAGAGTTAGGTGGAAGTGACTGATAAAAATAGTAACAAGGACTGGGAAGCACTTTTTGAGCATTTATGGTGCATCGGGCCCTTTCCACATATTACCCATATATTTCCATGGATTAATCTTTACAACAACACCGTGAGCTAGGCACTGTTATCATCTCCATTTTGCAGAAAGGAAAACTGAGGCACAGAGGGCTAAGTAACCTGCTTAGGTCACACGGCTGGTAGAGGTGGAGTCAGGATTTTACTTTAGAGACTTTGCTCTTAATTACCACATACTATCCCCTTTTGGTGGCCTCCAAAGTGATTGTGGCGGTAATAGTCTATTGTCCAGGTGGGATTAAAGAGAGACATGGAAGGAGGTATTAAAGAATTCCCTTCCACGTCTCTCCATTGCTCGGTTCTGCCCCTTCCTCTGCTCATTAGTG
>NW_007726613.1:127257-131744 GCF_000696425.1 Galeopterus variegatus
AAAGAATTCCCTTCCACGTCTCTCCATTGCTCGGTTCTGCCCCTTCCTCTGCTCATTAGTGCCCTTTTTGTCCCATGGCCGTGTTCCGGTCCCTTTCTCGACCCGTGAGAGGGCTGAGCGGGGTAGAACCAGAGATAAGCGCTGCGTTAGGGTTACGATTTAAGATTTTCTTTTTTTCCTTTTTTTTGTCTTTTTTTCGTGACCGGTAACGGGATTGCAACCCTCAGTGTCGCGCCCGTACCGCGACCAGCAACGGGATCGCAAACCCCGGTGCCGCGCCCGCACCGTGCTCAACCAGTGAGTGGGGACTGGTCTCTATATGTGATCCAAACCCTCGGCGGGAGCACCACTGCGCTCGCAAGCGCCGCACTCCACCGAGTGTGACACCGGGCCGGCCCTACGATTTAAGATTTTCTAATGCCATGTTCCCGCCTATTCCTCCTTCCCTGCAAAATGCCAGAGAAGCTATATCAAACTGCACAACAAAGATCATGGGGGAGACAAAGAGTGGGCTGGTCCTGGCAAGAACTTTGGGGAGATGAGGTATTGAGAAGTGAGAAGTCCAGATGATTGAGGTTTGTGAGCAACACAGAAATGTTGCTATAGATTATAAGGTCTTCTGAGAGATGAAACATTGGGGACCTGTTCATTCTTTTTCATTTCTGAACTGTACCTTATTTTTGATTTGTGACTACATGCATACACTGGGTCATGTGAGTCCTGCAGCTTATATTTGGGTTACACCAGAGTAGGCAGATCAGATGGTGATGGTCAAAAATGCGGTCTCTGTAGCCAGCATGAACTGTATTTGTGGGGTTCCAGGATTAAGGTTTGCAGAGAGTCCATTCCTAGTACTCTTTGTCCCGTAGGCCCTGAGGGAGCCACAGAAAGTAACCCAAAAGGAAATGGCAGATCAGCCTAGATTACCAGCTGTGGCTATCTGTGGAGTAAAGTGCGTTCCTTTGCCCACACTGGCATTGCTGATCTTACTGTAAACAGACTACTTGGTCAGTGAGGATGAGAGAGGTCTGACTAAGGAGCAGGGACTCAAGATTGCCATCCATGAAATTAGTCCCTCCAAGAGACACTCTCCCCTACCCAGCCACTCTCACTCTCATTCCCGTTACCTGGTTCATCTCTCTATCTACCATCCCCCCCCCCTTGCTTTAGGACATTCTGTGACCACTCTCTTTCCCCAGTTTCTCACACTAACAGCCCTCCCCTGTCCAAATCATCTTGGAAGCATACAACCCTACAAGGGAATAGTTGACCTGGTGCTCCACCCCATTCTTGAGTATTCAGAGAAAAGATCAAGCCCCAGAAATCCATGCTCCCCTTCCTTGAGCCCACTGACTTCCCTTCTGCCCATCTACTAGGGACCAGGGCTGACATCTGCTGCAGGCTCACTCTGTGCCAAGCTCTTGAGTCCCTGTGCCCTCACAAGAGCCCTGGTCAGTGCTTCCCCAGAGGCATGGAGAAGGGCAGAGGAAAGCCTCAACACTTGGACTCCTGGACTACAGTTCCACAGAGAGAAGTTTGGGGAAAGATTCCACTGTACCCACGTTCAGGGTCAAAGGGGCTTTAGCCATTGTCTTCTGGAGCCTGGGATGCCTCTATCTGCCTTCATTCTCTGATTTCTGTCCTGACCTGTTTCTGTCCTTACAAAGTCTGAGAATAGAAGAGGACATGGGGAAGAACAGACCTGTGCCTCCCAGACCAGAACCTGCGGACCAGGGACAGCCCTTTTTCAAGCTCCCAGTAATCCTAGAATCAAAGGGTTCCCTTTGCACCACTGTGCCCAGGCTACAAGGGTCCCCTTCAGTCTATCCTATCCACTCGGCAACAGATTATGGGGACACAGAGAGAGACACAGACAGACAGAAACACAGAGAGACAGAGACAGACAGAGGCAGAAAAGAGACAGAGAAATAGAGATAGAGAGAAGAGAAACTGAGAAAGAGAGCCAGGCAGAAGAAGAGAAGGAAGGTACATCCCAAGGGCTAAATGCCTCCAACTACCCACACCATATCATTGAGCCAAAAAAGGGAAATGAGGTCTGAGGGAGGAAGCCAGATCTCTCTCTCTGCGGCTCTGCCTTGACCCTCTGGCCCTGGTTTCCTTAACTTGGAATCAGTGAACTTGTATGGTAAAAAGCTACATTATGCTCACTAATCTCTAGCTGAAATTTAGCATTTCCTTCAATTATGACAATAGCAACAAATCAGTCATTAGAAATCACACATATTTTCATATCATATTACAGTATTACAGATCTTTTGAAATATTTATGCTCATCACTGCTTCAAAATTATATGAGGTATCAACTTCCCACTAGATCTTATTTAAAGCATTAATAAAGAAGCACATATATTACTATACCACATTAAAATAGTTTTATAACTCTTTTGCAATATAATTGGTTTTCCTTTGTAATCCTATATGTTTTATTTTATGCATTTTAAAACATTATTCTGAGACAGGGTCCATATGCTTTAGCAGGTTGCCAAAGGGGAAGATGGCATAAAAAAGGTTCAGAATTCTCGCATCTAGCCCCTGACCAGCAGACCCCAGCACCCATCCCTGCAAGCTCCCTGTGCCTTGTACTATCTTTTCCTACTCCCCTCTCTTCCTGGGTTAGTCTGAGTCTCCAGGAAGAAGCTAACAAGGCAGGATGAAGCATGCAAGGATTTGATTGGGGAAATGGTTCTGATAGGGGAGGGAGCCTGGGGTTGGGAGAGGTGTGAAGAAGACAGGGAAGGAAAGAAGGGTAAGCGGAAGCATCCTACACCACTATGCAGTCAAAGAAATTTCAGCAAGACCATTGGGAAATTCTTGAACCAAAGTCAGTGTCAGAGGAGTTCCCTATCTCCCAGGAATGGGCCTGCCTTAGGATCTCTGCTAAGTTCTGTCATTGGCTGGGAGCAGCCCAGTGGGAAGCCAGCCTTAGATAAGGAGCTGATGGATTTCAGAGAGAAGCAGCTGGTTAATTTCACTCCTTATCGTTGAAGGTCTATGAGGAGCACTTTCATGGCCACCACAGTTGTCCATCTGGGAATAAAGGACAGAGTACTCCGCCCTGGGCACCTGGAGCAGGGGTCCTGTCTAGAGTTGTAGGTGAGCATGATAGTTAATGATGTAGGCTTGGGGGAGTTGGCCATTTTCTAGCTGCAGGGCCTTGGGCAAGTTATTTAATGCTCCCTGTCTCTTTATCTGTGAAATAGAGGTGACAAAATTCGCTATCATATAGGGGTTCTGTGAGAATTAATTGAGGTTGGCGAAGCAATGTTTGCACAGGGTTGGGACATAGTGAGCTCTCAATAATTGGTAGTCATTATTATGGCCATTTTAATTATTAATTATTATTACCATTCTCTTTCTCAAAGGGAAGGCCCTGGGGAAGTGGAGCTCCTGGAGGCTGAAGATGACAGTCTCTCCCTGAGCTGGGGCAGCTAGGAGAGGTTGGAACCCCTTCCTCACACTCCCCTTGTCTTCCCCTGAGGCAGGGGTCTTCCCCTAGCTACTGACAGTTCCTGTGTCTGCTGACTCACAAGCCAACTTCCTCTCATACAAACAGGAAAGCACAGCCGGCCACCACCACCCCGCCTGCCCCCCTCCACGCACAGTTAAACACTGGCCCCTGCTCTGAGGGGAAGTGCCTCAGTTTCTGGGGGACAGGCTCCAGGGCTGAGGCTTCCCCAGGATGGGGTGAAGGAGAAAGGACCCATTTCTCTTCAGGCCACCCCCTCACCCCCACTGCAATTTTAGGGTGGGAGAGTACAGAAAAGGGGTTTCTTCCAAGAATGAAAAGGCTGCTGCTTGGCCACTGTGCTTGCAGGGCACCAGCCGTATCCCCCCAAAAGACAGCCCCAACCCGTGGTTTGAAAGTAGGAATGCTGCCCTGCTGAACTTCAACCCTGGGAAGAAACCTGGGTTGGGCCCTTGAGGAGGCAGCCTCAGATGGAGACTCCTCTGCTGGATCTCTGGGCCTGTTCGCCCAGGCCAGATCGCTGGGCTCAGAAAGGGGCTCCCCAAGCTGGAAGGCTGTGACTATCCGTGACTTCTGAATGTCCAGCTTCTATCCCCCATTCAAGTGGGTGCCAGAGTCCAGTCACCCTGCTGAGCGTGTGAGAGGTGCTCTGGGGGCGTAAGGCCCGATCCCTTCTCCTCCCTTCTGCAGGACTGGAGGGGATGGGAACAGCGGGGGATGCAGAGTCATCCTCCGCAGCGCTCTCCTTGTCTCTGTTTCTACTTCTGTCCCTATCTCCGTTCTGGTCTGTCTCTTTGTCCCTCTCCCCAAGGCTGTCGAGGCCCCTGGCCGTGTTCCGGTCCCTTTCTCGACCCGTGAGAGGGCAGAGCGGGGTAGAACCAGAGATAAGCGCTGCGGTTGGGTGAGCAACCCGAAACCTCTGAAGGGCAGCACTTGCACAAGGAGTGGCCGGGCCCCGCCGAGGGAATCGGCCGGGCGGGGCGGGGCTGGGCCCCGTCGG
>NW_007726613.1:132358-147768 GCF_000696425.1 Galeopterus variegatus
CCTCCCCGCCGTGACCCGCCCCTCCCTCCCGTTGCCTGGCTTCTGCCCCCTCCCTCCTTGCCCCCTCCCTCCTTGCCCCCTCCTTCGCCGCAGCCCGAGCTGCTCGGCGCTGCCCGGCCCGCCCCCGCCTCTCCTGTCCCGTGGCGAGCACCTCTTGGTTCCCAGTCCCGTGCCCTCGGGCCGGGCTTGAGTCACTCGGGAGATTGGGCCTTGAGTCAGGGCCCAAGGCTCAGCCCCGGGCCCTGGCTTGAGAATGGAGCCTAGGCAGAGAGAGGCCAGAACTAATGCCTGGACGAGAGGGAGTCCTTGTTAGGGACCGAAAGCAACAGGGAGACAGCCGTGGCCCGGGGTCAGAGGCGGCCAGAAACACAGATGCAACTTAAGACCTAGTTAAAAGTGGGGACTGAGGCAAAGGCAAGTTTAATGACAGAGACTAAAACTCAGTGGGACAAGGAGAGGGGGACAAAGATGGATTTAGAGGTAGAGGTGGAGATGGAGTGGGGTGGGGACAGGGACAAGGCAGAGATAAAACTCATAGGAGACAGAATCAGAGATAGGTCTAGGGGGGCCAGGGTCAGGGTCAGGATAACCAAGTGCAACAGAGCTTCAGAGACCAGGGACATGGGCAGGGGAAAGGCAGGCTCAGAAAAGGAAGGCTTGGAGAAAGTAGAGGTAGGGGGGATGTCATTTCACACGGCCTGAGCCCCTACAGGGTGTGTGCGCGCACGCCTGTCAATGTGCTGCAGGTGGGTAGAGTGAAGACCCTGAGTACCCCTGGTCTTTCGCCCCTGATGTCTCTGGCTGTGTTCTCCACCCCATCCCTAATCCTCAAGAGGCCTATACCCAGGGCCAGGACCCGGTCGGAAACCCGCATGTTGGGATTGGTTAGGACTCTCTGGGCAGCCTGACCAAGGCAGGCAGGATGTGGGGGTGGCCAGGGCTGGAGGGCCAGGAAGGAAGTCTGAGCAGAGACAATAGGTGGAAGGGGAGGAGGAACTGGGAACAACCAGAATTAGGATGGTAAACCTGTACCTCATGCTCTGGAAACCAGTGGGAGTGGGGTCTGCACCTCCTTCCTCCCACCTAGCCTGCCCCTCTCCCCACCTATGCCACAGCTGGATCTAGCCATGTCATTTGCCCCCTCCCTGCCCATCCCTAGTATCTTGTCCCATTCTTAATCAGTTGAGTGTGCAGTAAGATAAGGGCAGAGATTTGACCCAGACCCAGGGAAGCAGGAGCTTGGGGGCCAGCACTAACACCAACTTGCTGTGAGCCTGGGGGAAGTTCCTTCCCCTCTCTAGGCCTCAGTTTCCTCAACTGCAAATGAAGGGACTCTCCTGTAATAAAAGAGCTCTTTCTGATGTTGTGGGATGGCTCTACCTCCAGATTGCAGGCTTTTAGGCATTTTTCTTTGGAGGAAGACTGAAGGCTGGTACCCCTTGTCCAGGCCTCAGACTTTGGAGCAGGGAGGGGAAATCTCAGCCTGAGCCCTCCCTTCACCCTGCCCCTCCCCCCAGCAATGGCCTGAGCCCCCATGGCTGCCCCTCAGGACCTGGACATCTCTGTGTGGCTGGCCACGGTGCACCTGGAGCAGTATGCAGACACGTTCCGGCAGCATGGCCTGGCTACAGCGGGTGCAGCCCGGGGCCTGGGCCACGAGGAGCTGAGGCAGTTGGGCATCAGCGCCACAGGGCACCGGAAGCGCATTCTGCGCCTCCTGCAGGCAGGCATTGCAGAGGGCTCCCTGGATCCCAAATTGGAAAGTACCATGGAGCCATCCCCCAGCCCAGTCCCCCAAGCCCAGCCCCCCAAGCCTGTGCCCAAGCCCAGGACAGTGTTTGGTGGCCTCAGTGGCCCTGCCACCACCCAGAGGCCTGGGCTGAGCCCAGCCCTCTCGGGACCAGAAGTGTCCAGGAGCCCAGAGTCCAGACCGAGGTCCCCTCCTCCCCCGACGTCCTCCTCTGAGCAGCCTTCAGCCCTGAATACTGTGGAGATGGTGCCCAATGCCATCTACTTTGGCCTGGACTTAAGAGATGGAACACAGGCAGCTCAGGACACGTGAGTGGGGTTGGCTCCCTAGGAATCTGATGCTGGGGGTGAGGGGGATGGGGGAGCAGGGCGTGAAGGCTTGTCCTTGCTCTTTTCCCTCTAGTAACCAATAGACATTTCTCTTCAGGGCCCCAGACAGCTCCCAGACAGCTGCCCCCACCCCTGCCCTCAGGCCCACAACAGGCACAGGTAGGTGGGTTATCATGGGTTGGGATGAGAGGGATAGCGCCCTTCAGGACTTCAGACACTCCCCCCCGATCTCCTCTTCCCTTTGTCTTCCTCTCTCTTCCTGCTGGCAGTGCACATCATGGATCCTGGTTGCCTGTACTATGGGGTCCAGCCTGTGGGGGCTCCAGGGGCCCCTGACAGAAGAGAAGGCAGAGGTGTCTGTCAGGATGGGGCTGAACACAGGTGAGTACTCAGTAGGGTAGTGATGGGAGGAGAGAGGAAACTCGAGGAGCAGTTGAGCTGGTGGTGGCCACATGTGCAGTTATTCATCAAATGTGCATTGAGTGTCCACTGTGTGCCAGCTAGGCACCCAAGATGCAGGAGGAATATAACAGACCCAGTGGGGCAGACAGGAAATAGAACAAGTAGACAAATAAATTGATATAGAATTAAAAATTGGGAGTAATGTTTTTCATCTTTCCATTCAACAAATACTTGTTGAGCAACTATCACATGGCAGATGTTGATGCCTGGGATTCATCAGTGTACATAGAAATCCCTGCCCTTGTGAGGAGATAGTCAATTAATAAACATAATAAGTTATATAGTATGTTAAAAGGTATTGAATACCATGGAAAAAATAAAGCAGGGGAAGAGGGCTTGGGGATAATGTAGGGGGACTGCAGTTTTTCATTAAGAGTTATTGGAGCATTAAGAAGATGACATTTGATAGCTCAGTTGGTTAGAGTTCAGCTTTATAACACCAAGGTCACAGGTTCGTATCCCTGAACTGGCCAGCTGCCACCACCCCCCATTCCCCCAAGAGAAGGTGACATTTGAGCAAAAACTTGAAGAAGGTGAGGGAGTTAGCAATAAAGCTATCTGCGGGAAGAGTATCCCAGGCAGGGGGAGTGGCCAGAACAGAGGCTTCAAAGAGGGCTTGTAACCAGAGGATCCAGGAGCAGTGGGCAGATGGGCCAGGGTCGGAGCAGTGGTAGGAGATGATGTCAGAAAAGTAAAAGGGGCTAGATCAGGTAGGACCTTGTAGGGACTTTCACTTTTACTCAAAGTGAAATGGGAAGACGTTGGAGAGGTTTTGACTCACATTTTATTCATTTATTTTGGTGGCTGTTTGGTACAGGGATCTGAACCCTTGACCTTGGTGTTATAACACCACACTCTAACCAAGTGAGCTAACCAGCCAGTCTTGAGTCACATTTTAAAAGGATCCCTCTGGTTGCTCTGTGGTCTGTAGGGGACAAAAGCAGAACTAAGAGAACAGTTAGGGGGTTACTGTAGTCATCTAGGTGAGAGATTTCAGAGTATGGTAGAGATGATGAGAAATGGCTATGTTTTGAAGGCAAACTGCCAAATTAACGTGGAGTGTGAGAGAAAAAGAGCAGTCAAGAATGACTTTGAGGACTTTGGGCTGAGCCCGTGCCATTCAGCATGGTAGCCGCTAGCCACATGTGACTACTGAGCATATGAACTATGACTAGTCTGAACTGAGATGTGTTGTAAATGTAAGGTACCTACTAGATTTTGAAAACTTAGTACAAAAAAAGCAATACTGGATGAATATAACAGATAGAGATATAAATTATCTTAGTAATTTTTATATTGATTACATACTAAAATGTTAATGTTATGAACATATTGGGTTAAATAAAATATTAAAGTTAATTTCACCGGTTTCTTTTAAATTTTTGTTTTATGTGGCTATTAGAAAACTTAAAATTACATATGTGGCTTGCGTTGACTTCTGTTGGACAGCACTGTTCTGAGCAACTGAAAGTTCCTGGAGCTGCGATGTTCTGGAGTGGGGCAGACTGTGCAGGTGGGGGTGGGGGGTAGACCAGGAGTTCAGTTTTGTGTGTGTTGGATTTGAGGTGTAATACATCCACACAGACCATTGGATATGCCAGTCTAGAGTCTGCGTGAGAGGTCTGAGCTGGAGATCTAAATTTGGGATTGTCAGCATTTGGGTGGGTATGTAGCTGTGAGTGAGTGTAGATGGAGAAGAAGACCAAGATCACAGCTCTGGGGCACTCCCATATCGAGAGGTTTGGGAGGAGAGGAAGAATGAGCAAAACAGACAGAAAAGAAATGGCTGGTAAAGTAGAAAGAAAACCAGGAGAATTTGATGTCATAGGAGCCAAGTAAAGGATGAAGGAGAGGACAACCGTGTCATGTGCTGCTGAGTAAGACAGGACTGAGAATCGACCTCTGGAGTTGGCAATGTGGAGGTCACTGGGGATCTTGACAAGTGCAGTCTTGGAGTGGTGGGGGTGAAAGGCTGATCAGAGTGGATTTCGAGAGAGAATGGAAGGAGAGGAGTTAGAAACATATACACTGTGTTTTTGAGTTTTTTTGCAAAGAAGAGTGGAGAGTTAAAGTGACTGTTAATAGTGAAAGTAGAGTCAAGAAAAGGGTTTTTTATAGGATGGGATGTATGTTTGTAGTTGAATAGAAATGACCTGGTAGGGAGGGACAATTAGCTATGTAGGGGAAAGGGGGGCGGGGTCCGAAGCAATGTGTTTGCGTAGGTGAGAGAATAGGATCAAGTGCACAGAGGAGGGCCTGGCTTTAGACAGAGGTGTTTATTATAGACACAGGAGGAAGGCAGAGTATGTGTGTGAATTGGGTAGATGTGGTGCTAGGAGTCTGTGAGGGTTCTTGTCTGATTGCTTCAATTTCTCAGCGAAGTAGGAAACTTTTATTATAGACACAGGAGGAAGGCAGAGTATGTGTGTGAATTGGGTAGATGAGGTGCTAGGAGTCTGTGAGGGTTCTTGTCTGATTGCTTCAATTTCTCAGCGAAGTAGGAAACAAATCAAATAGAGCAGCGGTTCTCAACCTTACCTGTACTATAGCCTGGGCAACCTCTAAAACTACAGGTGCCTGGGCCCCACTCCCAGAGATTCAAATTTAAGTGTCTGGTATGGAGCTCATTTGCTGATATTTTTTTAAAGTTTCTCAAGTGATTTTGAGCTGTTTAGGTTGAGAACCACTGGAAAGTGATAGAGAATAATAGAGGAATCTACTCTGATGGTCAAGGAAGGCCTCTCTGTGAAGAAGACACAAGCAAAGACCTGAAGGCTGAGAAAAAGCAGCCCAGGGAAAGATGGAAGGAAGCATGTTGTAGGCAGAGAGAACAGCATGTGCAAAGGCTCTGGAAGAGGGCAGAGCATGTGGCTGGACTGTAGCAAACAAGGGTGGGAGTGACACAGATGAGCTCAGGGGAGTAGCTATGGGTCTCACCGTACGAGTCCTTGCAGCCCACAGTAAAGAATTTGGGTTTAGTCCAAGTGCAAATGGGATATCATTGAAGTGTTTCATGCAGGGGAGTGAAATGGTGTCATGTGCATTTTTAAAAGAACAACCTGGTGGCTGTGGGAGAATGGATTTGGGAAGGAGGGCAGGAGTGAAAGCAGGCGACCCGTTAGGCAGTTTGCATCATGCTAGTGAGAGCTGATGGGAATTTGGTCCAGGGAGCGAAGGTCAAGAACTTTTTTGAGAAAGAACCAATAATTGATTAGATATGAGCAACCATGTCAGGTAGCCATCTACACAGCCCTTCCCAACTTCTCCACGCAAATAATACTAATGGCAGAGGAGAGGGACTGAAAATTTTCCAATAAAAATTCCAAGCATTCTCAGGGAAGAAGCTTCACACTAATCTTCTGGGTTCCCATCCTTCCTATTCCCCTGTTTGAAAAGCAGATCCAGTACCTGCCAGGCATTCTATGAGATGCTGTGGGTGGAGGTGGAGAAATTACAAAGACGGTGTCCAGGTACTGGGTCTAATGTGTGTCCCTCTTTGTCTTGTCCCCAGAAGGCTCAGCAGGCAGGATCTGGAGGCACGGGAGGATGCTGGCTATACCAGCCTTGAGCTACCTGGAGACTCCATCCTCTCACTGCCCACCCTGGACATCGAGACCAGTGATGACCTCATTTCACCCTATGCCAGCTTCTCCTCCATGGCAGACCGCCCCACACCCCTGCTCACTGGCTGGCTAGACAAGCTCTCCCCTCAGGGGTGGGGTTGCTGGGAAGGGAAGGGAAAGGAAAGAGGCTGGGAGGTGGGGGGAGCAGGTCCCAAGTGCCTCCAGACGCCATGATCTTCCTCACCCCATTAAACCTTGAACACTCACTGATCTTGGCTCCTTCCCTCTTCAGAAACTATGTCTTCCAGAAGCGCTTTGTGCAGTTCAATGGGAGGAGCCTGATGTACTTCGGCAGTGACAAGGTAGGGGACTGGGAGATGCCACATGGAGACTGGGGTGAAGGAGAGGAAGGGCTGAGAGAGGCTCAGGACTGCAAGGAGGGAAACCCATGGTGAGGGGGTGGTCACCACATGATTGATGTCAGCATTTAAAGTTGCTGGCTTTGCGGCTGTACCCACTGTGTGTAATTTGAGTGCTGATCTCATGACAGCTGGTGCTAGACCCAGGAGTCAGTGCACATGGCTCAGTTCCTATCCCTATGGGTCACTGGGCTCTCTCCCCAGGACCCCTTCCCCAAGGGCGTGATCCCTCTGACTGCCATTGAGATGACCCGCAGCAGCAAGGACAACAAATTCCAGGTCATCACTGGCCAGAGGGTGTTCGTATTCCGCACAGAGAGTGAGGGTAAGGGCCAAGGTCCACTGGGTCAGGGCAGGAGACAGGGAGGCTGTGTATGTACACAGCCCACTGACCTGCTTCCTGTCCCCCACCAGCTCAGCGCGACATGTGGTGTTCCATGCTGCAATCCTCTCTGAAGGAGCAGCGCCTCCTGGGTCACCCCCGGCCTCCCCAGCCGCCCCGACCTCTCCGCACAGGTATGCTGGAGCTGCGCGGACACAAGGCCAAGGTGTTTGCTGCCTTGAGCCCTGGAGAGCTGGCACTGTACAAGAGTGAGCAGGTGAGGAGCACGGGGCCAGGGCTGAGGGGCCTGGCCTAGTTTATTCTGCCACCTCATGGTGCCCACCCCCCACCCCACCAGGCTTTCTCTTTGGGCATCGGGATCTGCTTCATTGAACTGCAAGGTTGCAGTGTCCGGGAGACCAAGAGTCGAAGCTTTGACCTGCTCACACCCCATCGCTGCTTCAGGTGGGGCTCAGACTGGTGGGAGGCAAGGCTGAGGGACTTTTGGGGAAGGCACAGGGTGCAGAGGACCGGAGGGCTCCTCAGTAGGATGTCAGTGGATACACACTGATAAGAGTCAGTGAGCAGGGTAGAGATGTCAGGAGGGTCTGGGCTGGCCCAGACATGGCCTGTGATGTCCTGCAGGAATGGCCAGTGGGATGGGACATGGCGGGAGGGGGGCGTCCATGCCCATGGCTTGGCTATCCACCCCCTTAGCTTCACAGCAGAGTCTGGGGGGGCTCGGCAGAGCTGGGCAGCGGCTCTGCAGGAAGCCGTAACTGAGACCCTGTCTGACTACGAGGTGGCTGAGAAGATCTGGTCCAATCGGGCAAACCGGCACTGTGCAGACTGTGGGGCCTCCCGCCCAGACTGGGCTGCTGTCAACCTGGGGGTGGTCATCTGCAAACTGTGTGCAGGTGAGGGCTGGGGCCTCAAGCCCACATGGGAAGTGGGATGGGGGCTGGGTCGGAGGGCTCAGATTACCCATACCATATGCTTCTCACACCCTAACAGGTCAGCACCGGGCCCTGGGATCTGGGATCTCCAAGGTGCAAAGCCTGAAGCTGGACACAAGTGTCTGGAGTAATGAGATAGTGCAGGTGAGGTCTGAAGAGGGAGAAGGTGGGAAGGATTCAGGGGGAGCATCCAAAAATAAGCCTTGGCCCAGCTTGGGGACAGGTCTGGAGTGTCTGGGGACTCAAGTTTCTGTCACTCACCTCTGTCCCTTGTCTTCCTACAGTTGTTCATTGTCTTGGGAAATGATCGTGCCAACCGCTTCTGGGCAGGAGCTCTACCCCCAGGTGAGGGGCTGCATCCAGATTCGACTCCTGGCCCCCGGGGAGAGTTCATCTCCCGAAAGTACCGGTTGGGTCTGTTCCGGAAGCCCCACCCTCAGTATCCTGATCATAGCCAGCTTCTCCAGGTAGGAGGGACAGGTTGGAGCTGATCTGGGAGAGGCGGGAGGGGAAGCAGTCTCTGAGTTGGAATGCCTACACTTGGGTGGTGGGGGCTGTTTTGGGTGATCGGAGGACTGTCTCCAGGGCTCTCGGTTGGGTTTGGGAGCTGACAGAGGCCCATCCCTCCCTGCAGGCACTGTGTGCAGCTGTGGCAGGACCCAACCTGCTGAAGAACATGACCCAGCTCCTCTGTGTTGAGGCCTCTGAGGGCGAGGAGCCCTGGTCCCCTTCGGCCCTTGATGGCAGCTTCCCTGGCCTCCTTCCCCAAGGTCATCCCCTCAAGTGTCTCTTCTCTCTCCCCCCAGGAACTCTCACCCCCAGTCTGTGATTTGGTTCTCCCAGGGGGCCCCAATTACCCCATCATCTGGCCCAGCACAGTAGTGCAGCCTGGGCAGTTTCCCAACCCCTCAGATCCTCCAGGGCCTATTTCCTGGTGTCATGAGATGACTGATGATGGTCATGGCCTGGACTGGGTCTGGATGTTCCAGGTGCTGGTTCACCCCTGACAGAGTCAACAAATAGGTCAGGTCTCATCTCCCTGGGGACAGTCTGATCTTTCAAAGAAGTGGTCGGCTTAATGATGCTGGCCTCCATTGGTCAAGCCAGAGGGACCAAGACACTCACAGGATGGCCTGTGCTCTGAGGTCCCTACCAGGAGCTTACTGCCTGATTGGCTGTCTGGTGAGGAGAGGCAGTGGGCAAGGGCTGGGCTAGAGGCCTCCCTGTCTCATCACCCCCTTCCACCCTCTATTCTAGTCTGGGTAGTGAGAGGTCCAGCTGCATTGGGTTCTGCTTGGCCACGCTGCCGGTAGAGTTGGCTCTCATTGTCTCCCTTCATTCGATCCCTTTCCCAAAGGGAGTCAGGCGATCCTATTGCACTGGTCTAACTTGATCACTTCTTCCACTTGTAGACTCCTCCCCCGGTGTGTACAATGAGGTGGTGGTGCCTGCCACTTACAGCAGCTTCCTGTACTGTGGTCCCATCAGCAACAAAGCTGGACCCCCACCCCCTCGCAGGGGCCGAGATGGTGAGGAGGAGCCAAGGGACGGGAGGAGACAGGGGCAGAAGTAGGACGGGTGTGAGTGTACTGCAGAGGGACACAGAGGAGAGGGATGGGATGGGAAAGTGAGGCCACACCCTGGCATGGGCTGGGGTGCCGGGACGAGAGCTGGACCATGCCAGGTGGCAGCATTGGGTGAGAGTTAAGAGCCTCTGCTCTGAGGTCAGACTGGGTCAAATCCCAGCTCTGCTACTTCCTCCCTGTGACTTGAGCAAGCTACTCAAACTCTGAGCCACAGTTTTTCCATTTGCAAAACAGGACTGAATATAATACCCACCTCACAGGGTTATTGCACAGATCACATAGGATTATAAATAGGTAAAAGGCTTGGCATAGAATATATATCTGGTAAATGGGAACTATGACTGTGGGGGCAGCACAGCTGACCATTTCTTTCCCCTTTAGCTCCTCCCCGCCTGTGGTGTGTGCTGGGAGCAGCTCTGGAAATGTTTGCATCAGAAAGCAGCCCTGAACCCCTCAGCCTCATCCAGCCCCAGGATGTTGTATGTCTGGGTGTGAGTCCCCCACCCACTGACCCAAGTGACCTTGACAGGTAACAGCCCCCCTGGGCTCATGGAGCTCCCCCTTTCTTTTCCTGATCCCCAGCCTGACAGCCCCCATTCTCCTCCCTGATGTCATTTTCTCTCCAGGTTCCCCTTTTCTTTTGAGCTCATCCTCACTGGTGGGAGGATCCAGCATTTTGGCACAGATGGAGCTGACAGTCTGGAGTCCTGGACCAGTGCCTTGGGCAGAGTGAGATGGCCGAGACCCCTCCACAACAACTTATGGTTTTCCTGTCCCCACCTGCCCCCATCCTGTCCTCTCTTACTCCTGTAGCCACTTCCACTAACACCTGACGTTGACTGAGTACTTATTCTGTGTCAGGCCCTGTGTTAAGCACTGTCCACCTCAATATCTTATTTAATTTTCCCAACAGCCCTCAGAGGTAAGGATTATTAATATTTTAGACATAAGGAAACTGAGTCTCAGAGGTTATGAAGTCACTTGGTGAATGTCACGAAGCTAGGAGGCAGCAAGGCACAGGACTAAAATCAGGCCTCTGTCTCCAAAGCTCATGCCCCAACCTCACTGTGCCATGGCCTTTTCCCACAGAGAAGCTGCCTCTGACTCCCCTCCCCTCCCCCTGCCCCCAGTCCCCCAGCAGGCCCAGAGGCAAAGTTCCCTTCTATGTCCCAGCTTCTCCATTCCTAGACAAGCCAATCTCCATCCTGTACCCCATTCCCGGAATTAAAATTTCAGGCCCTGGAGTCAGACATCCTGGGATTTGAGTCGTACACCTCACAGCCTGATGAGCTTTTCCACATCTGTAGAGTGGGTGTAAAAGACTCACCCCCTGGGGTTGAGGATTAAGTGACATGTGAGGCCCACACACTGCAAGCCCTCAATATGTGGGTTTTGAAATAATAATGATGGTGGTGGTGATGACGAGGACGACAATCTCTCCCATCCTAAAACAGCTTTGCCCTAAGCTCTGCTCCATCTTCAACTTTTCACCCTGGCTCCCTCCTTCTCCTGACAACTGCTCAGAGTGTCGTGTGCAGCCTGCAGTTCTTCCTTAACCCCTCACAGCTGCCCTTCTCTGCCTGTGTTCCCCTGAGCCGCTACCCTGCAGGTCACCAGTGGCTTCCCATTCCCAAAGTCCAAGGGCTACCTCTGGCCCCCTCAAAGGCATCTCTGCAGCATCCGACACCCCTCTGTAGGAAATGCTCAACTCCTCTGGCTTCTGACCCCACTTTTCCAGTCCTCCTAGAAATCCTCACACGAACAACATTGTCTCCGTATCCTCTCAGGGCTCTGTCTGTCCTTCCAAACTAGGTCTGAGTCTCCTCTTATTAGTATCTATGCCTTCCAAAAATCGAGCCCATCCTTTAAGGCAGTGCTACCTAAAGTTGTGTTCTGAAGACTGTCACACCGTACTGGGCCATGGAATATTTGTTATGGTCCATGACAGGATAAGCACAGAACTTGAGAGTAAGCATTTAGAATCTTTTATAGCAATTTGACAGAGTAATTTTATGTATTCAATGTAATTATAAAAATTAAGGACTTGTATGTCTTTGTTTTTTCATAACAACTCATTTTTATAGTTTTTAATGAAAGTATTGGTTAGTGAAAAATTGGAACTTCAAAAAAAAAAAAAAAAAAGGAAAAAAACCCTGGTCCTTTACCACTGGTAGTTTGAGAACTGAGAATCACT
Organism: Galeopterus variegatus; assembly: GCF_000696425.1. NCBI lineage: Eukaryota > Metazoa > Chordata > Mammalia > Dermoptera > Cynocephalidae > Galeopterus > Galeopterus variegatus. The sequence continues at coordinate 143,940 of NW_007726613.1, forward strand.
GCTTTGAGGTCATCCTCAAACACCCCTTCCTCCATGAAGCCTCTTCCCAGGCCCCTGGGGTGGTGGAACTTCCCAGGGCATCCTGACTCCTCAGTTATGGCATCTTGGCTACTCATTCTTTCTTACCCCCACACCCCAATTAAGGGCACAAGGCTGTCATGCAGGGGTATTCTTAGTGTTGGCTGGAACAAATTGAATTGAATTGAATTTCTTTCCTGTCTTTCTCCATCTATCTCATGTCTCCTCCTTGGGTTTCTCCTTTACTCTCTCCCTATTACTTTTCATTCCTTTCTCTTCTGCTTTCTTCTCATGTCTGTCCCTGCTTCTCCCTCTTCCTCTCATTCTCATTTCTCTGTCTCATGTCTCATCTCTTTCCCCATGCTGCTCTCTCCCCACCCTCCCCTCCAAACTAGGTCTGAGTCTCCTCTTATTAGTATCTATGCCTTCCAAAAATCGAGCCCATCCTTTAAGGCAGTGCTGCCTAAAGTTGTGTTCTGAAGACTGTCACACCGTACTGGGCCATGGAATATTTGTTATGGTCCATGACAGGATAAGCACAGAACTTGAGAGTAAGCATTTAGAATCTTTTATAGCAATTTGACAGAGTAATTTTATGTATTCAATGTAATTATAAAAATTAAGGACTTGTATGTCTTTGTTTTTTCATAACAACTCATTTTTATAGTTTTTAATGAAAGTATTGGTTAGTGAAAAATTGGAACTTCAAAAAAAAAAAAAAAAAAGGAAAAAAACCCTGGTCCTTTACCACTGGTAGTTTGAGAACTGAGAATCACTGCTTTGAGGTCATCCTCAAACACCCCTTCCTCCATGAAGCCTCTTCCCAGGCCCCTGGGGTGGTGGAACTTCCCAGGGCATCCTGACTCCTCAGTTATGGCATCTTGGCTACTCATTCTTTCTTACCCCCACACCCCAATTAAGGGCACAAGGCTGTCATGCAGGGGTATTCTTAGTGTTGGCTGGAACAAATTGAATTGAATTGAATTTCTTTCCTGTCTTTCTCCATCTATCTCATGTCTCCTCCTTGGGTTTCTCCTTTACTCTCTCCCTATTACTTTTCATTCCTTTCTCTTCTGCTTTCTTCTCATGTCTGTCCCTGCTTCTCCCTCTTCCTCTCATTCTCATTTCTCTGTCTCATGTCTCATCTCTTTCCCCATGCTGCTCTCTCCCCACCCTCCCCTGCCTCTGCAGTGGTTCTCCCCACTGAGCTGTCACCAGCTACTGGGCCCTGGGCTGCTGCGGCTGGGCCGCCTGTGGCTGCGGTCCCCCTCCCACACAGCACTGGCCCCTGGCCTCTGGCTGTCAGGGTTTGGCCTCCTTCGTGGTGACCACCTCTTCCTGTGTCCAGCACCGGGCCCTGACCCCCCAGCTCCCGAGGACATGGTGCATCTACGGCGGCTACAGGAGATCAGTAAGCCGGGGTGGTGACAGGGATGAGGGTGGCCATGGGGGTGGATGGGAGTGGACCTATTTTATTTGGAGGTCCCTATGGGAAACAGCAGAATATAGTGGCTTCAGGCACAAGTTCTGAAGTCATACTGCCCAGATTTAGACCCTACCTCCATCACTTCCTAGCTATGTGCCCTTGGACAAGTTACTAGCCTTTCTGCCTTAGTTTTCTCATCTTTAAAATGAGCAAAATAACAAGACCCTCCTCAGACAGTTGTAGTGAAGTTCAAATAAGGTAATGCATATAAAGCACTTATGACAGAGCCTGGCGGGAGGCATCTTATAGTGCTCAATAAGTACTATGTGTTATAAATGTTATTGTTATTATTTGGAGTCACTTGTTAGTTGGAGACTGGGAGAGGGGACTGGGTAACCTCACTGCTCTCCTTCCTCCTAAAAGAGGGACAGTGTAGGATAATGTTTTTGGACTTTGGAGACAAGAGACCTGAGTTCAAGCTCAGCTTTGCCATTTTATAGCAAGTAATATGAGGCAAGTTACTTAACCTTTCTGGGCTTTAATGTGTCACCTGTAAAATGGGGGATAATAGTACATAACTTATGGGATTTCATGGAGCATTGTTTGTAAGTCTTCTAGCTTGTCACCTACATACCTTAAGCACCTAATAAATAGTAGTCACTATGATGATGATGATGATAATGGTGGTGTTAATGTCCAGTGATTCCCCTCCTAGGTGTGGTCTCTGCAGCTGACACCCCAGACAAGAAGGAGCATTTGGTCCTGGTGGATACCGGAAGGTAAGTGCTGCTCCTACTCCTGACCCCGGGTTCCCCTTTCTAGAGCCCATCACCCTCTACCCTGGCCTGCTGTGCCACTGCCCACTTTCTCAAAGTTGCTTCCCCAGTTCAGAGACCAGCTAGGTTGGGTGTTGCTGCCCCCTGCTGGTGACTCTGGGAAGTCTGGTCCCTGTGCCCCTCGGCCTCTCAGTCGGAGGACCCTTTGGAGCTAGCTCTGACTCAGGCCTCTTGGGTCTCAGGACCCTGTATCTTCAGGGGGAAGGCCGGCTGGACTTCTTAGCGTGGAATGCAGCCATTGGAGGAGCGGCTGGTGGGGGCGGCACAGGGCTGCAGGAGCAGCAGATGAGCCGGGGTGACATTCCCATCATAGTGGATGCCTGCATCAGTTTTGTCACCCAGCATGGTGAGTGGGCACTGGCTGACACTGAGACCAGGGGTAGGGGGTGGGGAGGTGAAGAATATGGGCAGAGCCACAGTGGGGGATGGTCACCTGCAAGAGATTTTCCTCCAGAGACTGCAGCCTGACACTAACTGACCATATGACTCTTGGCAAGCTGCTTTGCTCTTCTGGGCCTCAGTTCCCTATTCTGTAAGATGTGGCTAGCAGTCCTCATTTTTCAGGATAGTGGTGTTAGTGAGATAATGCATGTAAAGCACTGAGTGCAGAGCCTGGCAGGTAGTAAGTGTTCAGAGGCAGCTGATATAGGGTCATGGATATGGAGGGTGAGAGCAATACTGAAACTAATGCGACTGAGGACATACAGTCATGGTGAACAAACAGGGGCAGTTATGAGGCAAGAGCCAAGCTGAGCAGCAAAATCCCTGAAGGTTTGAGAATTGTTCAAATGTGGGAAGTTTTCCAAGCATGAAGGGTCAGCTATGCAAGTGGTTCCCAGACTTCTTTGTGAGGTTTTACCTGTTTTTTTTCTCCAGCCCAAGTAAGGACCAAATAGAATCCATTTCCCCTGTGAACCTTCTTTAGAAGGCTCGACTGTTGAGAAAGAAAATTCACAAAAAACTAAGGAGGGCAGTAAGGGGGAAAAAAAGGCACCTACATGAACCTACAAGTAATTGTGCTTACTAGTCACACAATGGATAGACATTTCCCATGCCTTGGCAGTAGCCTCATTCAGTGACTTCCCTACTCACTAGATCCCTATCCTCTTCTCAGCCTCCCTTATGTTGAGAGGAGGAATTAAGTCAGAGGCCCAGTGAGAAAGCCCTGGAGAAAGAGTATGGGAGTTCATACCCTCCTCTCCAAGTTTCCTGCACCACCACTGTTTATCCAACAGATATTTGTTGAGCTGCTACCATGTGCCATACACTGGGGAGATGACAGTGAACAGGGAAGGTCCTATGAAGGTTGTAGACTAATAGGAGGGACGGGTAATAAATAAGAAAACAAATACACAGATGCTTCTCAACTTGTGATGGGGTTACATCCCAGTAAACCCACTGGAAATGGAAAATATAGTAAGTCGAAAATGTATTTAGGGCCGGCCCGGTGGCGCACTGGAGAGTGCGCCGCTTGGGAGCGCTGCGGCACTCCTGCCGAGGGTTCAGATCCCATGTGGAGACTGGTTCCCGCTCACTGGTTGAGCGCGGT